>NC_042989.1:7817672-7897672 GCF_901001165.1 Salmo trutta | reverse complement strand
TCACCTCACACATCTCATGGGACTGGCACAGACACACTGTCCCAATTACGCTAACCCCACAAACAAAGGAAGAAGTTCTGCCACATCGGGGACAGATAGATCTCGCCCCTTTCCTTTCCCTCCCCATCCGTGCCTGCCCAGCACCAACCCAGCGAGACACCAACCCCCCACAATCCTGCCATCAGATAAGAGGCACTCAAACGCACCGCAGCCCCTCTGGAAGCGCAAGGTGTCACTTATGAAAGCCTCGCTCCCTGCTGAATATGCTAACGTGGATGAAAGGATGGCAAAACTTGGGGTTCATACGCAACTCACTGATTTCTTCGTCTTTTTCTTCCTCTGCTTCTTGCCTCCTCTCCTCTTTTATTTATTTCAAGTGCAGCTGTCTCCTCTATGGGCTTCTAGGCCCAAACAGAGCCATTCCACTATGGAACACACGTCAATTCAAGGTCTATTCCACGTTGGTTCCGCGTAATTTCAATGAAATTACATGGAAACAACGTTGATTCAACCAGTGTGTGCCCAGTGGGCTGTATAGGCAGAGGAAGATATTTCTGACCCAGATATGGCTCAGCTGTATTCTATACGTATGCCTCGGCTCAATCAAACGCACGTTGCTAAAAGCCGTGGCACATAGACATTCTTTTTCCATGTGTCCAACAACAGAAATAGATTTTTGCTCTCAAGCTAAATCTGCTGTTTCAGCTCAATCTCAATTGGAAAAACTGAAATGAATACCAACAAGTTAGGTTACTCTTACTTGCATGTTCAACCTTTGCTCTCACAAGAGCCAAGCAATGAGCACATTTCGTGTGATCATCACGTTGAGCGTGTCACACATTCAGAAGTGAAATTGGAGGCAGGCCTCAACACGTATACTTCCGTGTACCTGGTTGTGTCACTATGGCAATATGTATAAGAATGTGTCTATGCACATTGTCTGTTGTCAGAGCAATGTGGATAAATTAGCAAACCAACTTTAGGTGTCACTCTGAGGGATCGTCACTCTATACCCATTAAAATACAGCAGTGTTGTACAGCTGATCCTCCCTTCCATTCCCCTGCCTGTCTTCCTTTATCCCCATTCCACCATCCATCTGTCACTCTGCACATTTTTCATGTTTTTAGGTATGTTTTCTCCCCCTTCCTTCCTCCTTCCTTCGTACGACAGTCTCAACAACAAACAAGCAGAACCTCCCCTCTTTCTCCCCTTTGAAGGAAACCTATAACGTTACAGCGTGTGCTTAACACGTTTCTAATGAGGAGCTGTTGTTGGGCTGGGAGACGTAGGTAGATTAGTCATTGTATAACTGCTAGGGAGATCACATTCTCACAGGTACACCATGCATCATGCCAGACTCCCCAGACATCCCTGTCCCTGTCCCTGCCCGCATACCAGCAAAAAATGAAAAAGCTCTTTATAATTCACAATGACTGATTAGAATAGTTTTGCTGATGTCATAAAAAAAAGCATGCTCTGGTTGGCTGCCCTGTAAAGAAACAACGCTGAAACAAGTTGAGGAGGAAGAAGGAATGTCTAGTTTCGGAGCTCCATAGTTCATAGATTACAGTTTGACAGATGGCATTGTTTTTAAATAACCTTTTTTTTCTCGTACATACTGCCAACCTCTTATCCTTCCTGTGTCAAGAGCTGGTGGAAGAGTGGGAACTTCAGTGTTACTTTAGCGTTGCTTACAGCACTGTGATACTAAGAAAAAATACATCAAATAAAAACATGTCAATATTCACACCATCTCAAATGGCACCCTATTCCCTATATAGTGCACTACATTTGACCCATTTTATAAAAGGAAATAGGTGGAACGGGGTACCATTTGGGACACAGCATGATTTCCCTCCTTCATCCTCCTTCGGTATCTCATTAAAGAGTGGCTTTTGATCTTCAGCGCTGCCATGTCCACCACGGGGTCAGTCTCTGTACAGGAATGGACAGCCCCGTCTCTCGCTCTCTCCTCCCTTAAGAGACTGATTGCATAGTGTGATCTCTAGTGAAGATAAAAGTGAACATGGAGGAGATGGTTGAAGTATGTCTTAATTGCGATGGGAAACTGTCGTGATTTTTCCACCCCTGCAGCAAATACATGAAATGGCTTATTCCACACCTCATCATCCAATGAAGAGCTAAAGGCTTAGTTTCAGGGCATACACCGATTGGATGATAGATTCACTCTGATTAAATCCAGCTGTCAGATAATCGGAGTTATTTCTTTGTGATAATGAGTGTATTTCGGGATATTGGCTTTGTTTTAGTGGGTTTGTTTTTGTAGTTGTTTCTTTCAGTTATTTAACCATCAATTCTTTATTTTGTTGAACAATGATTGTAATTTGATTATAACATATTGTAAATGAATTATTCTGGGCTAGTTACAATATTTTATAATATTATATTGGTTGTAGAGACAATAGCATTGACACTTGTAGCGATCATAGTCAAACGCCCATATTTGGAGGTTCTGTCATGAAGTTTCAATACTTCCTGTTATAAATGATTGAAATCTAGGAGAAGACATTTTAGCGCCTGCCTGTGATAATCACAGATTATAATATGCTATATAATAAACTGCTTTCTTACAATTTAAAAAAATATGCATCAATTTATTAATTTTCACATGCTGAAACAAAAATATGAAAGCCACCCCTCCCCTTGACTCTACATTTCACTTGCAACTGCATATTCACAGACAAAGTGTGTTGTTCTTTTTCTCTCTCTTGTCTGCACTCAAACCTGAGAGAATATTACATACAAATGAGACCAATGACCTATAAAATGAGTTACGGCTACCCCCAGTCTCCACCTATGGCAGATCACTCTCAGCACTGTCCAAACTGACACACATTCTTAATTTGATTGGCATATTCTATTTATTACCATGCAACTGGCTCTTTGCCGTTATTTGCTTTCAGATTATCCAATAAGAAATGAGCAGCAGCACCGGGGCCATGTTGCATGATGTCACTGATGCAGATTGAACACCGAAAATGCCGTTTAGCATGCCGACCTGACCGGGGTTAGAAGAGATCGACTAGAAGGGAAGATGTGGGTAAGAAACAATTTGAGAGAAGGTGTTTCCTTCGGGTTTTCCCTGGTTGTCAGCTAATTTGGTTAATGTGAGTCGTAGATGGTGGGAGATGTTGGGGGATAGTGGGCACAGTAATACTGTTACAGAGCTGTCTGGTCCCTGTAGGTTAGATACCACTGGACTGTAGCCTCACAGGCCTTCACTATAGCACCACCTTCTCCCTCGGAGAACAGGAGGTAGGGCCTACATGTAAAAAATAGAATCTTTTTTTTGTCTTGAAAGGCATAGGCTATAGCAAATTTGAGGTTAAATATAGACTGAATGTTAAGTAAAATAGTAGCCAAATAATCGTTCATTTTCGCTCACACCTTGGAGGTGGAGGTGTGTTGAGTCGTGGATCTACAGGACCAAACACCCCCCGAAGTCCTCCATCCAACACATGTACCTGATCAACAGCACATCCTAGGAACTGAACCTCAAGAAGAAGAAGAGGAAGAGGAAGTAGAACAACAAGAAGAAGAGGAAGAAGAAGAAGAAGAAGAGGAAGAAGAAGAAGAAGAGGAAGAAGAAGAAGAAGAGGAAGAAGAAGAGGAAGAAGAAGAGGAAGAAGAGGAAGAAGAACAAGAGGAAGAAGAAGAAGAACAAGAAGAGGAAGAAGAAGAACAAGAGGAAGAAGAGGAACAAGAACAAGAGGAAGAAGAAGAGGAAGAAGAAGAAGAGGAAGAAGAAGAAGAGGAAGAAGAAGAAAAACAAGAAGAACAAGAAGAGGAAGAAGAAGAAGAGGAAGAAGAGGAAGAAGAACGAGAAGAAGAAGAGGAAGAAAAGGAAGAAGAAGAAGAGGAAGAAGAAGAAGAAGAAGAAGAAGAAGAAGAAGAAGAGGAAGAAGAGGAAGAAGAACAAGAGGAAGAAGAGGAAGAAGAACAAGAAGAAGAAGAGGAAGAAGAAGAACAAGAGGAAGAAGAGGAACAAGAACAAGAGGAAGAAGAAGAGGAAGAAGAAGAAGAAGAAGAAGAAGAAGAGGAAGAAGAACAAGAGAAGAAGAAGAGGAAGAAGAACAAGAAGAAGAAGAAGAAGAAGAAGAAGAAGAAGAGAGGAAGAAGAAGAAGAAGAAGAAGAAGAAGAAGAGAGAAGAAGAAGAAGAAGAAGAAGAAGAAGAAGAAGAAGAAGAAGAAGAAGAAGAAGAAGAAGAAGAAGAGGAAGAAGAAGAAGAAGAAGAAGAGGAAGAAGAAGAAGAAGAAGAAGAGGAAGAAGAAGAAGAGGAAGGGAAAGTCAGTCATATCAGAAAGAGATCAACAACATTTAGCGGAGGCGCCTTCCGTCTTCTCTCCTCCTGCATTCTAATCAACGTCTGGAAGCTCTAATTTATGAAATGTAATTCTGCCCTCCACTGGTATGAAAAAGGTGCGCACACACACACTCAGAAACACACACAAATAGGAGGAAAACAAAGTGTTTTTTCAGTGGTGCTAAATTAAAAGATTTGAACAACTTTTGGTGCAGGTGGGTTAAAGTAAACCCAAAATAACTGTTATTTATTAGTTGTTGATTATATTTCAAACACTTTACTGCCAAACATTATACCATGTTTAACTGCAAGATAAAGACTAGAAACACATATAGCTACAGTATGTTGTAAAAATACAAGTGTATTACTGCACTTAAGTGGGTTTCATACATATCAGCTAAAATGTGTAACTTTCACCTCCTTTACATGTATCTACAATTGTTGTTTTCAAAATAACTTCATTGAAACAATAAGTTAAAACAATTCTGTGTTCTTTGTTTTGAGTTTCGTTCTTGACATTTTGTTACAGTATGTACTGTGCGGCGGAAATGTTTTATACACGTAAACAAACAATCTGACCGCATACAAACAAACAGCACAAGGTCATATGACAAAATCATTTGTCATCGTTGGTGTGTGTGTGTGTGTGTGAGTGCATGTCTGTGTCTGTCTGTGTCTGCGTGTTTTTGTCTCTACATTATGTGGGTCCCACCTCGCCTGGATCCTGTTTGAAAGCCCAACCTGGCGTAGGGCGCAGGGAGGGAGGGAGCAGGGTAGAACACTGGGGGATATGACATCGCTCCCCAGGGCACAAACAGGGCCATTGTCACCCCAGGTGTTGCCAGGGGCGATGGGCCTACTCTTCAGAGAGGACAGACCCAGTACAAACAGCCATGCTACCCCCACCAAAAAAACTACCCCCTACCCTTTATCCCCCTACCCCTCACCCCTCTACCCCAGTCTCTCTACACTCCATTTGAGTGCCCTCAAATAAATGCTACTCCTTATTAAAACTCCTCTCCCGGTGCTTCTGTCACAAGGTGCCACACAGCCAATGGGTTCTGATTGGCATGTGTCTGTCTGAGGATTTAAAAACACACAATAGGGCATGAAAGGAAATAGTTCCATAGGGTTGGGTATACATACAAGAATATGTACCATTTCCTTAGCTCAGCATTGTCCTGAGTTTCTGGGGGGAAACAAACTAAATAAGTTACATCAATTGCATTCGAGCAAAACGTAGAGATGATTGTAATCAGAACACCCCCTCCCCCCTCCATTCTCCCCATTCCAACCTGGAATTCATTCGAGCAAATGTATAATTTGAGCTCTCCTACTGTGCTAGTGGGATTATCGGTTTGTTGGGGACTCCTGCAGAAAAACTCATTTAATGTGGGTGGTAAAGAACTGCAGGTAATTACTAGTGAAGGAGCCCCTTTGCTAACCCGAGTGCATTGTAACAAAGACACCTGCATCTCCTGCAGAAAGAGTGCATCTCGAAGCCTTTGTCATTTTTAATCTAATGCTCCCGCTGTGAGGGCTGGGCTAGCTACAGCGCTAGCTGCAATCACAGGCATCTGCAGAGAGAGAGAGAGCATTGCTACAGTAGAGCCAAATACTGGCCACCACATCTTCAGAGTTTCTCTCTTCTGCTCTTTATACCTGAGGAAAAAAACAGGGAGCGGTGATTTATTCAATCAACTTTATTTGTCTGTTTTTAAGTTCATCATAACTATTTATTCTACAAGTGTCCACCCCTATCTCATAAAAAAATTACAAAATACAAAACTATAAATATGAAAAGAAGGTTGCCCTGACCTGATTAATGAATGAATACATCATAGATGATTCTGTTCTCAATCTAGCCAGACTAATCTGCCATCCAGAAAGGTGAGGACTTTTTGAACACAGACATTTCCTCTTCAGTAGGAGGTCAAGACCAATAGACAAATATCTGCCACAGTAGCGGAAAAGTCCGGCGCATGGGCACATTTCAAAATCCATGCAAATGTATAAAGCAGCAAAGGCTAAGAGTTTCTGCATAGGCAAGCACTCCCAGCAAGCCCACTCACTCCCTCTATTCCTCTCTCCCTCTATCCCTCAAATCTTTTGTTTGTTCGGAAGTTACACATATAGACAGTTACTATCAGAAGCCAACAAGAGATGAGGACTTGAAGGGAGAGTAAAGGGAGGGAAGAAGGGAGAAAAAAAAGCTAAAATCGTTTCAAGCTATTGCTGAAACAATCCAATTACGATGCCTATCAAACTCAGCTTCACAGGTTAGAGCTCCTAATTGCCTGACAAAAATTGACACTTCAGTCGCAACACTGTAATATAATAGAAGGCCAAATTAAATTTGATCGAGGGGCAGAAAACGACGCTATCACTCAGCGGCGCGGAAAAGAGGAGATCAACTAGCATGATATAATGGATCAAAAATGAAAATGATTCATTAACCGCGTTGGGTTTTCCAATAACGGATATGACACAGTTCAGACGTCTTCGGAAAAACACTATTAATTAAGGAATGATAGATCTAACAAGGCATGGAGTCTGGAGAAGTCTCTTTCTTTCTCTGTCGCTCTCTTTCTCACTCGCTCCCTCTCTCTTTCGCTGCCCCCATCTTTTTCTTTCTCTTCCCCCTCTTTCTTTCTTTTTCTCTCCCTCTCTATCGCTCTCTCTCCATTTTCATCCCTTTCTTCCTCTAGCTCTCCCCTCCACTGCTCTGTTTAGGTGAAGGACAGGGAGTCTCTCAAGATGAAGTCGGCTCGCGTTGGGTCAGACCAGGTCAGGCTCTCTGGCAGTGGCACCACACAGCTCTCTGCCTCTGGGCCACTTCTCCTCCACCACTCCACACAGCCTGTCCTTAGCCTTCTGATTGGCTAAGCACTACATTCCTTTCATCCCGTGACCTCCGGTCACTCACTGGCGGATGACGCGGGAGGCGGGAGCAGACGGACGGTTGCCGTGGCGCGGCACAGAGTGCCGTCCCTCCCCTCCCATGTGAGGATGATCAGGAGTAAACCAGGAAGCTGTTTCATCCCTTTCTCCTCTCCTCTAATTGGGTCAAAGCCTTCCTCCTCTCCTTATTGATGTGCAAATGAACAGAGTGTCAAGGGAGGCCCGCGCCACGCGTCACTCTCAGGCATATTACAGGACACCTCGGGTCCTTGGTAGAAAGTCATCAGCGTGTGACCTGTATCAGGATGACTTGGGAGTCTGTGTAATATGAGTGATCGTGGGGAGAAAGGGAGGTAGGAGAAGGGAGGAGGTTGAAAGATTGTAGAAGGTGCTTGGTTCAGGGCCCAGTCAGAGGACCTGGCTGTCTGTCTCAACTCCTGAGATAATTCTTCAGATGAAAGCCTGCAGCCATACGTGTCACCCCTACCTAATTAACCATGTCTCCTACTGAAAACACGAAAGTAATGCGTTGTGAAACTGATGTGTGTGTAATATTTAATAATGCATACGCGGGGATTAGTGATATGTACATGTTAGGGTGGCTACCTTGGAGATATGGAAATACTGACCCTCACCCATTCTCTCCAGAGTAATATGGGGAAAAAAGTAAAATGGATGGTCTGATCTTCATAACCGTCGTTCAAGCTAAACATCTGCTGAGTACGTGAGAAATGTAAATAATGGAGCAAGCCATATAAAGTCCCGCTAACAGCATCTTTATCGGTCCCTCTTCCTGTTTGTTTACTTACAAAAATCCTTCCATGTGAAATCATAAAATCGGAAAGCCGCTGGTCCCGTGTGGCTCAGTTGGTAGAGCATGGTGTTTGCAACACCAGGGTTGTGGGTTCGATTCCCACGGGGGACCAGTATGGAAAAAAATGTATGAAATGTATGCATTCACTACTGTAAGTCGCTCTGGATAAGAGCGTCTTCTAAATGACTAAAATGTAAAAATATAAATGTCTAAATGTGTTTTCATTGAAGGTAAAATGTATTTGCTATGTGATTACCATGTAAATGCACAGTTTTAGCAACGCTCAAATATGAAGTCGGACTCCTCAGTGATATTGATTCTCAGCATGATTCTCATCATGTGTTTGTGGTCTATCACCCAACTATTGTCCCTAAAACAATTGACCAAATAACAATAGAGTGCAGAGAATGGATGGGCCCAGTCACTCAGTAGCCCAGTGCAAGGGATCACTGAAAGTTACTGGTGCCCTATAGTCTTATAATTGGGTATCGATGGCCAGTGATTCCCTCCATTTCATCTCTTTCCACATGGGCGAGCCTCTGGAACTCCCAGACAATCTAATTGGAACCCCCGCTGAGCAGGTAGGGCCACGGAACGAGAGGGACGAGAGGGAAGAGAGGGTGAGAAGGAAGAGAGGGGTATGGGAGATAGTTTAATCATTGACTCCTTCTACCCATCCTGTCTCAATTGGATAAACTTCCCAGGACAACAAAAGAGAGAGAGAGAGAAGTGTACATTTCATCTGGTGTATGAACTGCTGAAATCAGTTCAAGCTGACTGAACTTTTTCTGAAAAACAAAACATCCACTTACAACAACAAGCCATGCAAAGCATGTCTCAATCTATTCCCAGAAATTTGTGTCCACACTCCACAGTACTACATTTGATGCTTTGCAGGTCTGCCCTTAAGCCCAGGTCACAGTTCACCAGTTGTAACACAGAATACCTTCCTCACCACACATTCCACAATACCTTAGGCCTGATAGGAGAGTTATCCAGTCAGTCACTCTATTGTTTAGTTTAGACCTCTGGTCATACAGCAGCCAGCTGGACAGGCTAGTCTGGGCAAGCCATCATGGGTCAACCCCAATTCCTTCCCTCTACTCCAACATCTCTTTTTTTTAGCTTTAGTTACAACTGAATAGTGATCAATGACCTAGAGCCGTTGGCATCCCCCACCTAACCCCGTCCTCTCCTCCTCTCTCTCCATCCTCTCCTCCTCCTCTCTCTCCATCCTCTCCTCCTCTAGCGTTTGGCCGAGTGTGGTGGACTCTGAGAGAACAGGTGGACACAAGCCAGAGGAGACATGGAGAGCCAGCCCAATCCCAGCCAGGAGAAACATGCCAGGGCCAGCCAGACAGAGGCTGTGTCCCAAATGGCACCCTTTCCCCTTTATAGTGCACTTCTTTTGACCAGGGCCCATAGGGCTCGGGTCAAAAGTAGTGCACTTTAAAGTGAATAGGGTGTCATTTGAGACTCAGCTAGAGCCAGCTTGGCCACAAACAGGGGTCAGGCAGGGCCAGGCGTCACATAAATCAACCTGACGTGTTCACCCAGGCCTGCCCACGCCCTGCGCCAAGGCCTACCCGCGGCCTGCACCCGTGCCCACCCCGCACCCACCAGGCCCACACCCCACTGGCTCCTGGGCTATTTCCATGCACGGATCAGGGGTGGATTTGGAACGGGTCAGCTGATCGGGTTCCAGGGCCCCGGTCAGAAAGTCTTCAGGTGCCTTCTGCCTTTACAGTCTCCCATGCCAAGGAGTGTGGAGGGAGGCTGGTTCTAACACAAAAGCAGACTGAACAGAGAGATAGAGTGTGTTATTGTTTGAGTGGGTCTAAGAGGTATTTTGATGACAGTGTGTATTTGAATGGTAACGTGGACCTAGCTAAGAATTGTTAATAAACTGCTCAGCTAGGAGAGCAGAGTATTTTTAAGATGATATTCGTCTGTCCTTTACAAGACAATTCTGTATTAAGAATAACTGCTAACATAGCCATATAGACATTCCACCAATAATCTTCTCATCTGTCCAAACATAGCTAATTAATTAGCCTGTTGATTTCTGTTTCAGATAGCCATGTACAACTGATAACGATAACCTTAAATCAGTTTGTTTGTTAAGCGATCACATTGCTACGGGCTTTTGAGGAAGCAATGTGCCATTATTCAATTAACGGATCTCCTTTTGATAAATGGAATTGTATTTGATGTAGTTACGTATAGATTTTTAGCGGTTGTGCGGCTAAATGTTGTACATTATGATTATATGAATATTTCCGTGAAATGTTTAATTGCTATTTACTATCCAATGTGGTTTTGTAGCATTGCCGTAACTGAGGTGAGGAACTGTGAACAGTTATTTCCTCAAAATGGCTTAAATCAGGAAACAGTGTGCTCTCCTTCCAAACCTTGTCACATAATAATGTCATAATTCCTAAAGGACCTTTTATCTATTTTAGAAGTTATCTTAGGGAAGTTTTCATTAATGCCTTTTCCATTTTATTCAAAAATTCATTATGTTTCACTAATCTCCAGAGTGGATAAAAAGACTTAAATCCTTAATAAAAATCATTTTCACCAAGTGTCTATGAAACGTGCACTTGTTAAATTTATACTCCATGCCAATAAACTATTGATATCTTACTTTTTCAAAGTTGCTCTGGCACCTGGGACTGTTGGGGAAAATAGAAAGAATTCCTAGAAAAAAAGAGAGGGGCAAATTAAATTGCCGTCTTCACCTCTTCTGTTTAGGATTAAAAGTGAATTCTAATTTGCGTTCGGAGTCCCAGACCATTGCATCATGGCACAGTTGTCTGTAAAGAGATGATAGAATACTCAATGCACTGGCTTTCTTAATTGGAATAGCAGTCCTAGACATATTGCTGAGATTATCCATCCACAGAACAAACTCACAGCAACAGAGGGAACTTTGTTTTCCTCAACAGGTCTGACACTTCTCTACATATCGACTTGAAAGTAGTGTTTTCTTTCTCACCAACTTTTAGCTGTACTCCATTGTGCCCTTCAGAAAGCAGCCACTCAGTCAGTGTAGGAAAGAGAACAGCACAAATTATACAAACTCAGAACTGGCCAATGATACTGTATCCTATGTCAAAATCTGCTTTGTACACACAGGCAGAGAGAGTGTGTGTGTGTCTGCATGCATGTATGACTATATGTGTGTGTCTCGCTCTCTCTCTCTCTCTCTCTCTCTCTCTCTCTCTCTCTCTGTGTGTGTGTGTGTATGTGTGTGCACCAGTGTGTGTGTGTGTGTGTGTTTGCGTGCACCAGTGTGTGTCTGTGAGATGTGAGGGTGGTGGTGGGGGTGTAGATGTGAGATTAGCTGGAGGGCATTCAATTCCACGCCACTGACCTTACTCTGGCCTCTGCGCTCGCGGCCCCATGCCATTAGTGCGCCGGAGAGGCTTTTAAACGAAATCTAATCTCGTCTGCATCTGATCTGTCCACTTCAGAGCGCTGGAAGCCCTGGTTTAACAGCACACATCCTCACTGCCTGTATCCTGTTCTACATGCGTTCAATACCCCCCCCCCCCCCCCCCACACACACACACACATACACACATACACACACACACACACACACACACACACACACACACACACACACACACACACACACACACACACACACACACACACACACACACACACAGAGACCCACACAGACACACACAAAAACGTGCATGCGCACTCACACACATGCACAGACAGGTGAACATTCACGCACACACACAAACACACACACACACACACCCTACGCGCCCCTCCACATCCACAATAGAGCCATCTCTGTAACCAACCCCCAGCAACAGGTAGTGCCTGGCGGCTGTAATTTCATTCAGAGCAGCTATAGCCAGCCCCCTCACCTCTCCCCTCCATGCAGTACCCTAGTGGCTGGCTGCTCGATCTTTATATTGTATTCTCTCACTTTTTTAGGTGAGGTAGGGAGAAGGGGTATTGCTTGCACATTAGCCTATGTTGCCCTGAACCATCAGTATCTGAAACACATCTTTAAATAGATATCTGAACTCTACATAACACAATACATTGGCTGTACGTGTAAAAAACAATTTGTAATGTTCATGAAGAATCGGAAGGATGCAGTTATCCTCATCCAGTGATCCAACTATACCTGACTACTCTATCTAGATGAAGTTGAACCCTACTTAGATATTAGAGGCTACTTCCAGCTACAGTATAACAATGAAACGATACACAGAAAACACTACACAGCTAACTTCCAAAACAAGTACTCCGACAATCAAAATAACATTTGCATAATACATCTCCATCAAAAGCCATATATTCAGGGTCGCTAATTCCCTCTATCTCCATAGAAATCGGACACAATTTAAATCTGACTGAGTAAGATCATATTCATTTCAAACAGAATAACAAAGCTTCTGTAAATAGTGACTAAATATGTAGATAACATCAATAGTAGATATTCTTTCAATCTAATCCCCTCTGACCTCTCTGCGTCTGAAATGGCACCCTATTCCCTATACAGTTCACTACTTTCGACCAGAGCCCTATGGGTCCCGGTCAAAAGTAGTGCACTATATAGTGAATAGGGTGCTATTTGGGACGAACACCATCTCTCATTAATTTTAACGGTATGACTCGAGCCGCGCTGACGATACGTCCCATATCTCCACAAATCTTGTGAGATAATGACACTGAAGTTAAAAGACGTTACAAAAGTTAAATGATGTTATCAGGACCATCTCAAATAAAACCATCTCAAACAATAACTCAGCCCCTTCTCAACTCCGAGGAAGGAAAAAGAACAACACACTGTAAGAACTTCCTCTGAGTTCTAGGGTTCTAGAGCGAGGCGCTAGACTAAATTTAGCGTCAGCAGACTCCCTGACTCTGTGAGTAGCAGAGTTTCACTCAGTGACTTTGGCTGGAGTTTTGGTGACAGAAACAGGAGTAGTCCTGGTGTGTGTCCCAAATGGCATTGTATTCCCTACATAGGGCACTACTTTTGACCAGGGCCCATAGGGCTCTGGTCAAAAGTAGTGCACTATAAAGGGAATTGGGTGCCATTTGGGATGCTCACTTGTCCCTGAACTCTCCAGCCAGCCAGCCTGTGGATAATTAAGATGTAATATTCTGGCATGATCGATCGCCACTGACCAGGATCAATAGGCAAGAGAGATGAGGAGAGAAGAGGGGTTTGAGTGGCATGGGGAGTGATCTGGTTGACAGGAAGAAGGAGGTCACCCAACACGAGACAACGACTGCGGACAAGACAGGGAGGGAGAAAGAGGGTGGGATGGATAGAGGGAGGGAGAGAGAGAGAAAAGTAGAAAGACAGATGAAAGAAAGAAAGTACATTATGAATTATATTGTATATCTCATTATCCGATTCATTTAAGCAAACATCTTTAACTTCAAATTACTTTTTACATCAAATTACTTTTGAAATGTTTTGGACACGTCAAATACATTTGGGGCGCAATGCTTCCAAAAAAATCACACTCAAAAACACATCCAGTGTAAATAATAGATCTGTATTTACATGTTGACAAGCGAGTCTATATCGACGTGTCCTACAAGTCAATACACACTGTGTTCCTCCTTTCCTTCGATCAGTGTAATTTCCCATTCAGTCTGCCTCCTTGACCTGCCCCCAGCCATCTCACCTCAGCCTCCTTCCACCAGCCAGCCGGCCGGCCTGCCGGCCTGCCTCTTTATTTCCAAACCATTACACTGTTCTGCTCAGATGAAGCACATCCATATATTCTTAAAGGGCTGGTTTAACTTAATCATTAGGTTAACAAGATCCCTGCCCTCTAAATGATGATCCGCTGAATTGGAGGGATTTGTTCTGGAAGGTGAGCCAATAATGGGATGGGCACAAAAAGGCGGGAGAGACACACTGCTCTTCGTCTCGAATACAACTGGGAAAGAATAATCAGGGAAATGGCTTTGCATATTTAATCACTATGAAGAGAGATAGGTTAGAGAAACACACCCGCATGGACACACTAAGTCACTCACATAGAAACACACACACATACACACGAACACACACGTTTAGAAAGATATTTGTTGTGTCTACTGTACTAATCACAAACAAGTTGTGATTAACAAATATCAAAAACTTTAAGAGTATGTCTTTGCTGCAGAGACCATAGAATTGTAAAAGACTCATTCCAGTTCTATAGCAGAGACCATCTCGAACAACTCTTACCATTTAAAGGGTCCCTGATATCAAATGGCTAATTGCCTTTATTACCTTCAACGCTCCAACCAATATATTATGCAAATAGGCTTAGCCGTGCCTGGTTTTATAGACGACAGTATGTAGTTGTTGTTTTTTCTGATACTACTGACTCATACATGTTTTCTTAAAGGCCATCTGCTCCACATGTATGACCTGCTCTGAAATGCATGTATGTGCTAATTAATTATCATAGCTGGAGAAGCAATTATTCCACTGTGTTTTTTCTTCTCCTCTTCCCTTCAGTGGCACTTGAATATCCTTCATTAGCTTTGATGTGCTAGAGAGTGCATGGGGGTCCTAAGAGTGTCAATCCACATCTGTCCATACTGTTGCTCAGACAGACCGTAGAGGAGAGAGGAGAGGAGAGAGGAGCTGGGCATGCACAGTAAAGACTAGTGTTCAGAGGCCATCTGCTGACACACACCCGCCGCTGTCGCTGCGACACGACACCCCGTCTGTGTTTAGAATTGCGTCTCAATGTACACACATACAGGCACACAGAGAGTGTACACGAACACACGCACACGCAGACACACACGCACGCACACACACAGCCATGTCTGCCAGGTGGTGTCCGAGGAAGGCCGAACAAATTGTCAAAGACTCCAGCCACCCAATCCATAGACTGTTCTCCCGCACGGCAAGCGGTACCAGTGCACCAAGTCTGGAACCAACAGGACCCTGAACAGCTTCTACCCCCAAGCCATAAGATTGCTAAACAAGGCTGCTAAATAGCTAATCAAATGGCTACCCGGACTACCTGCATTGACCCTTTCTTTAACTAACCCTCTCAACTGAGTGAATTTGTGTTTATAATGTTAACATTTATGCAGTGTTTCTGTAACCTTATAGAGAACAGAAAATGAACACTGGCTGTGTTAAATTCACTATACACTGGACTGAAGTAGTAGGCATTTCACTTTACACTGGAGTGAACTAATAGGCATTTAGGCACTACTCAGGAGTGAAATATAAAATGCACTCACTCTATTGTGGGGTAAATAATATCACACAATTTCACTCTACAGTGGAGTTAAATATAATGAAATGGTGTATGGTGGAAAGCCTCATTTGAATACAATATTTTCCAGGGTGCCTTTTCATTTTGAGTTAATTGTAAAGTTACCACCCATGACTGTATTTGTGTGTGTGACAGAGAAATGGTTGTGGAATTATTTCCTTAAAAACGACCTGTGGCTTTCACCAATTGAGTTCCTAGGTGAATGTCATCATTACATTGAAACTGTATGACAATATACATAACGTATATCATAAGGGCTTACTTTGATGTTTTATTTTTACCCTAACTCAGTGGTGTTAGGAAACTCCTGGTTTACAGGTCACCTCAGGCCTGCAAGTCACATTATGCTGTCTTGCGTAGTGATGTGTAATTCCTAATGGAATCCAAACAGAGTTAGGATATCCAACAGTTGGAATTTTAATCCACCCGCTACCTGAAAACAAAGCTTCGGACATCATTGAGCACGTGCTTGGGATAAAGTGATGCAGGCATTGGCACACTGCTTTGAAGTACACTGCTTAGCAATTTCGACGCATGCCTCGGAACTCCAGTATCAAACGTAACAAACATTCATTTGAATGATAGTATTTGCCTAGGTGCTCACTTGGTGTAAGCCACAGGCCTTTAAAGGGAAATCATTCTGGTGACGAGAAACTGAGGCTTTCTGAAGGCTTCGGAACTTTCATAAAATTGTACTGAAAAATGGATCATTACTCGCTGCTTCATTATTAGTTCACAATGCAAATTAGTGACATCTGCTAGTCAGCAATAAATAGCAGCGTGTAATTATCAGGTGTTTTTTCTCCACTGTTTTTTCACAGCTACAGTATAAGTCGTTGGCACTTGTAGCCTATAATCAGATGGAATACCAGGTTTGCATCTTCAGTAATGCTTCCCTTTTTTGCCTTAAAGTCGACTATTTTTCAAAAATGGAATCCATAGCATTGTTTAGGATGCTTAAGACAGAACCTTATACTATACTAAATAACAAAAATATTTTAACAACAGTGCAACAACGTCACTTCAACAACGTCCCTGCAACAACGTCCCTGAATGTTCCATAGTTCCCCACACTACCCGCTAAGCACCCAGTCGGGTGAAACAACATGTACAAAATTCCAACTATATTTGTAAGAACGGTTTCCAGTAGAGGTTGGTGTTTGAAAGCAGTTTGGAATCGAAGAAAGCACCAGAACCAAGGTGAAATCAGTGGGATCTCCCATTTTGCAACACGTGGTTTGAAAAAGCATGTGATCAAATGAAGCTTCCGACGTAATTGATGAGGTACTTCTGATAAAGTGATACACACCTCGGCACACTGCTTCGAAGTGAGCTGCTAAGTGATTTCAACGCGTGCCTCGGAGCTCCAGTATCTAACGTAACATCACTAAAGAATTCAATGACCATGTCTCTAATCACAGTTTTTATACCGTATAAAAAAAATCACGACAGCTGTAATGGAATTTGTACGCTCGACATGGTGGGATCTTTTTGTGTCTGTAAAATGTATTATGTGAGAAATGCCGGCGGAAGCGCCTTTATGCCCAAATATATGACCCGTTCCATGAAGCTAGACGTACGTCCCACATGACTACTTCACAGGAGAGGCATTTGAAAGTAAAAAAAAATGTTTTATCAAAAAACATTTCTTTTTTGGCATAAATGCTTCTGGAACATTTTAACTTTCATGAGCCTTAATAAAAAATGGGTATGCCATCTGTAAATACGAATACAATTGTTAAATTACCAGCCTAGTTGGTTTAGCCACAGAAAAAGGCAGGACCCTTCCCGCTAGCCATGATTGGCTGAGATAATGGATGTGCTGGACGTGCTGAGAGATGAGTTTGGATTGGCCTGTCATGTAGGATGCTTCTGTCTTTAAACATGAGCTGCTCAGTATGTGTAGATAATCTTTTCTACAGTGCCTTTTTGAAAGATATCATGAAGTGTTGCTACTGCTCTCAACATTGCTGCCCTGAATTTCACAGGCGCTATCAACAAAGATAAGTGGGAAAAAGTTGTGATGGACTACTTTCTGGAGGACGATCGTGCCATGCTGACTCTCTCTGACTCTGAAAATGAATCAGACGATGAGGAAATCCCTTATTTAGGTCAAAACATTTCATTAAACCAGACATTGTAGAGTATTGTTTTCACAGAAGAAGCTGACCGAGTTTTAAAATCAGTGGAATGCCCAGTGGAAGTAGAGTATGATTGCAAATGCGGTGGGAGTCGAAAAGAGAGTACAGAAGGCTGGATTACAAACTAAGGGCAACCATGGAATCCATGACAGAGAGGGAGAAGTGTTCATCCATGTATACTGGTAAGAGTCTAGCTACATTTTTAGATATGATACATTTCTAATTTTGAGAAAAAAAACATACTGTTAGCTAGCTAGATAATGTTAGCTGGCTGGCTGGTTAGCTAGCTAGCTAATGTTAGCTGGCTGGCTGGCTGGCTAACATACTAATGTATGAGCTGTTTAGCAATATTATTTGTATCTCAGAAATCCATTTGCATTGCTAGTAATACCCTAATGTTAGCTAGCTAGCTAACATTGAACCTAATTGGTTAGCTAAGTGCAACCATGGCATCCATGACAGAGAGGGGGAAGCATCCATTCATGTATACGGGTAAGAGTCTAGCTACATTTTTTGATATTAGACGTTTCTGATTTTGTCAGAAAGTTGTTTTCATTGCAAGTTAAAGCATACTGTGAGCTATCTAGCTAACATTAGCTGGCCGGCTCGCTAGCTAATGTTATGTGTATGAACTGCGTAGTAATGTTATTTGTATCTCAGAAAACCATTTGCATTGGTAATTATAGCCTAATGTTTACTATCTGGCTAACATTGAACCCAGTTGGTTAGCTTTAGCTACTTGCAGATTTGTGCATGGTAGTATGGGTTGGGATTATGGGTCTAAACAAAAGACTCCACTGTGCAAGTAACCATTTCACTGTACCGTTTACACCTTCTGTATACTGTGCAAGTGACAAATAAGCGGAGATTTTATTTGTTATAGTGTGTGTTTGCCAGAGACCGTAATGTGAAGAACAACATGACCTGCACCAAAGTCAGATGAGGATATAGGCCAAGGACTAGATAAAGTGTATTTTTACTACTACTTTTTTCTACTACTTTCACCACTTTTATTCTTAATCTTTGTTGTTTACTACACAACCTTACTCACTCTGTTTAGCACATGGCTGTACTGCTCCACATACATTGCTGCTACAGCTCAGTCTATTATCTATCCTGTCGCCTAGTCACTTTACCCCTACCTATATGTACATAGTTACCTCAATTACCTCGTACCCCTGCACATCGACTCGGTACTGGTACTCCCTGTATATAGACATGTCATTTTTACTCTTTATTGTTATTCGCTATTCACTGTGTATTTATTCCGTATGTCACTATTTCATTTTTTTATCTTATCTTTTTATCTTTAACTCTAAATTGTTGGAAAAGGACCTGTAAGTAAGCATACTGTTAGTCTACATGTGTTGTTTACGAAGCATGTTACATATAACATTTGCTTTGATTTACAGCCTTCAGGCCTTTGTTGGAGTCAGAGGGGCCAGGCAGTCAGGTCCATGAATCCTGTGGTACTCTCTCTCCCTGTTCACAATGTCAGGGTCAAATTACTGTCAACACCGGAGTGTAGATTACTAGCTTTGCTTTATTCCCAAGGTTATATGTGTACTGTAGGGTTCCTAACTGAGTGTGTACCCTATAATTTCATTAAAGTCTCTCAAATCTGTTTTCTACAACAGTTTCAGTATGTGTAATAATGAACAAAATTGAATGAAAGGCATTTCTTCGAATCGAGTCAAGTGGTGATTCATATTGTATGATAATGGTAAAATCTTAATATGTATGCATGTGCAACATACAACTGTTCTGGGGGAGCCTATGGTCAAGCAGCAGTAGCACATGTGTATTCTATACAGAGGGGAACACCCTAAATGTTTGGAGAACATGACAATACTGAACTACTAGTTACCGCTATGGTTGTGAAGACGAGGAATTGACGAATGCTCATAAACGATTTCTGCTGCACAACTTAATCCTGGGGAAAAGTCAAGAATGATGTACTGTATTTGCACGGATATATGTACTATGTATGTGAGTACATACATGAATCAACACACACACAGCTGTGTGTTGTGTCTGGCGGTGGCGGTATGAAGGAAATGTACAGGATGTTGGGGGGGGCGTCTGTTTAGATAGTTCTTCTGGTTGCCATACACTGTGCAGTTGAACAAACAATAGCCCATTTTAATGTTCTACCTAGTCTCCTCCCCCACCACCACCACCACCACCACCAACACATGCATATTCATGGTGGAGGGAGGGAGCCGCGACGGCTTGCCTTGCCAGTGACATGGGGGTGCAGCGGGGATGAGGCGCGCTTGTCGGAGTGTGTCACGTTTCCAGACCAGCGAATTTTTTTGATTAAAGTCCCTTATCCGTTTTATCATGCATATCCTCTCTCTGATTAAAGTGATCTGAGGCTGACACTCACAATGTCAGAGGGAACTGGGGAGCACCTCCCTCCCTACCCCTCTCTCCCTCCTGCTCTCCCCCCTCCTACCTCCCTCTGGAGCATGCCTGGAATCTATAATCCCAGCCGAACACTGACACTATACTGACGTCCGATGAACCTATAGACATCCTAAACAAACAGACAAGGAGACAAAGACTACATCTGCACCAGTAGGCATCCAAAACACACAGTAGTATCATACCAGCGCATATATGCCAAACATACTGTACCTACAGCCTTTGCCTATAGGCACCCTAAATATACATACCGTACAGGTATTCTTGCATACAAACACCCCTAAAGACTAATTCTGCACCTATAGTATAAGCATCCCAAAGAGACAGTTATACACAAAAGACCCATAAAGGCACCCCAACCCATCTTTAATCTGCCGCTCAGAGATGCCAACACTACCTACCCTGTAAAGGGGTTAAAGTGAATTTGACAGTAGTTTACAGACAGCTCGGTGCCAAGTAAAATTCGGTATTTCATATTACTGTACACCTACTGTAATATAAATATGATATCAAAGCAAGTACTGTGTAATGACATACAGTATGATACCACAAAATTGACTGTATTACGGGTCGATAATCCAGAAGCCATGGATTACAGGCAACATCCGCACTTTGCTAAACGGCAGAGCTGCAGCATTCAAGGAGCGGGACTCTAACCCGGAAACTTATAAGAAATCCCACTATGCCCTCCGAAGAACCATCAAACAGGCAAAGTGTCAATACAGGACTAAGAACAAATCGTACTACACTGGCTCCGACGCTTGTCAGATGTGGCAGGGCATGCAAACTATTACTGACTACATAGGGAAGCACAGCCAAGAGCTGCCCAGTGACACGAGCCTACCAGACGAGCTAAATTACTTCTATACTTGCTCGAGGCAAGTAACACTGAAACATGCATGAGAGCATCAGCTGTTCTGGATGACTGAATGACCACGCTATCCGCAGCCGATGTGAGTAAGACCTTTAAACAGGTCAACATTCACAAGGCCGCAGGGGCAGACGGATTACCAGGACGTGTACTCTGAGCATGCTCTGACCAAATGGCAAGTGTCTTCACTGACATTTTCAACCTTTCCCTGTCTGAGTCGTAATACCAACATGTTTCAAGCAGACCACCATAGTCCCTGTGCCCAAGAACACTAACATTAACTCGCATCAACACCATTATCCCAGAAACCCTAGACCCACTCCAATTTGCATACCGCCCTAACAGATCCACAGATGATGCAATCTCTATTGCACTCCACACTGCCCTTTCCCATCTGGACAAAAGGAACACCTATGTGAGAATGCTATTGACTACAGCTCAGCGTTCAACACCATAGTGAACTCTAAACTCATCACTAAGCTAAGGACCCTGGGACTAAACACCTCCCTCTGCAACTGGATCCTGGACTTCCTGACGGGGCGCACCTAGGTGGTAAGGGTAGGTAACAACACATCCGCCCCACTGATCCTCAACACAACACAGGGGCCCCTCAGGGGTGCGTGTTCAGTCCTTTCCTGTACTCCCTGTTCACTCATGACTGCACGGCCAGGCACGACTTCAACACCATCATTAAGTTTGTCGATGACACAGCAGTGGTAGGCCTGATCACAGACAACAACGAGACAGCCTATAGGGAGGAGGTCAGAGACCTGTCCGTGTGGTGCCAGGACAACAACCTCTCCCTCAATGTGATCAAGACAAAGGAGATGATTGTGGACTACAGGAAAAAGAGGACCGAGCTCGCCCCCATTCTCATCGACGGGGCTGTAGTGGGGCACGTTGAGAGCTTTAAGTTCTTTGGTGTCCACATCACCAACAAACTAACATGTTCCAAGCACACCAAGACAGTTGTGAAGAGGGCACGACAAAAACTATTCCCCCTCAGGAGACTGAAAATATTTGGCATGGGTCCTCAGATCCTCAAAAGGTTCTACAGCTGTACCATTGAGAACATCCTGACCAGTTGTACAACTGCTTGGTATGGCAACTGTTCAGCCTCCGACTGCAATGCACTACAGAAGGTAGTGCGTACGGCCCAGTACATCACTGAGGCCAAACTTCCTGCCATCCAGGACCTCTATACTAGGCGGTGTCATTGCATTGCCCCCCCCATCTTTTAAACTGCTGCTACTCGCTGTTATTATCTATGCATAGTCATTTTAATAACTCTACCTACATGTACATATTGTTGGTTAAGGGCTTGTAAGTAAGCATTTCACTGTAAGGCCTAGACCTGTTGTATTCGGCGCATGTGACAAATAAAATTGGATTTGATATAAATACCTGGATATCTGCATAAATTGTTTATTCAATTTGATCTGATCTTCATCTAGGTCACAACAATAGACCAACACAGTCTGCTTAAACTAATAACACACACACAATTATACGTTTTCATGTCTTTATTGAACACACCGTGTAAACATTCACAGTGCAGGATGGGAAAGGTATGTGAACCCTTGGATTTAATAACTGGCTGACTCTCCTTCGGCAGCAATAACCACAACCAAACGTTTTCTGTAGTTGCGGGTCAGGCCTGCACAACGGTCAGGAGGAATTTTGGACCATTCCTCTTTACAAAACTGTTTCAGTTCAGCAATATTCTTGGGATGTCTGGTGTGAAATGCTCTTTTGAGGTCATGCCACAGCATCTCAATCGGGTTGAGGTCAGGACTCTGACTGGGCCACTCCAGAAGGTGTATTTTCTTCTGTTGAAACCATTCTGATGTTGATTTACTTATGTGTTTTGGGTTATTGTCCTGTTGCATCACCCAACTTCTGTTGAGCTTCAATTGGTGAACAGATAGCCTAACATTCTCCTGCAAAATGTCTTGATGAACTTGGAAATTCATTATTCTGTAAATGAAAGCAAGCTGTCCAGGCCTTGAGGCAACAAAGCAGCCCCAATCCATAATGCTCCCTCCACCATACTTTACAGTTGGGATGGGGTTTTGATGTTGGTGTCCAGTGCCTTTTTTATCCATACATAGTGTTGTGTGTTCCTTCCAAACAACTCAACTGTAGATTCATCTGTCCACAGAATATTTTTCCAGTAGCGCTGTGGAACATCCAGGTGCACTTTTGTAGACTTCAGACGTGTAGCAATGTTTTTTTGGACAGCAGTGGCTTCTTTTGTGGTGTCCTCCCATGAACACCATTCTTGTTTAGTGTTTACGTATCGTAAACTCGTCAACAGAGATGTTAGCATGTTCCAGAGATTTACGTAAGTCGTTAGCTGACACACTAGGATTCTTCTTAACCTCATGAAGCATTCTGCGCTGTGCTATTGCAGTCATCTTTGTAGGATGGCCACTCCTAGGGAGAGTAGCAACAGTGCTGAACGTTCTCCATTTATAGACAATTTGTCTTACAAATCAAGGCTTTTGGAGATACTTTTGTAACCCTTTCCAGCTTTATGCAAGTCAACAATTCTTAGATCTCTTTTGTTTGAGGCATGGCTCACATCAGGTAATGCTTCTTGTGAATAGCAAACTAACATTTTGTGAGTGTTTTTTATAGGGCAAGGCAGCTCTAAACAACATCTCCAATCTTGTCTAATTGATTGGACTCCAGGTTAGCTGACTCCTGACTCCAATTGAGGGCAATACAGTTGCCATACCAAGCAGTGATGCAGCCAGTCAAGATGTTCTCAATGGCGCAGTGTAGACATTTTTGAGAATTTGAAGGCCCATGTCAACTCTTTTCCTCCTCCTGGAGGGGGAAGGTGCGCTGTCGCGCCTTCTTCATGACGGTGTGCACTTTTTAAGTTCTTAGTGATTTAGAGAAAGAGGAACTAGAAGCTCTCGACCCGCTCTATTGCAGCCCGTCGATGTGGATATGGGCATGCTCACTCCTTCGTTTCCTATAGTCCACGATCAGCTCCTTCATCTTACTTACTTTGAGGGAGAGGTTGTTGTCCTGGCACCACACTGCCAGGTCACTGACCTCCTCCCTGTAGGCTGTCTCATCGTCTCCTGTTATCAGGCCTACCACTGTTGTGTCGTCAGCAAACCTGATGATAGTGTTGGAGTCATGCGTGGCCATCCAGTCGTGGGTGAATAGGGAGTACAGGAGGGGACTAAGCGCACACACACCCATGTGGGCCCCCCATGTTGAGGGTCAGCGTGGCAGAGGTGATGTTGCCTACCCTCACCACCTGGGGTCGACCCGTCAGGAAGTCCAGGTTCCAGTTGAAGAGGGAGGTGTTAAATCCCAGGGTCCCAAGCTTGGCAATGACCTTGGAGGGGACTATAGTGTTGAATGCTGAGCTGTAGTCAATGAATAGCATTCTCACATAGGTATTTCTCTTATCTAGGAGGGTGAGGGCAGTGTGGAGTGCAATTGAGATTGTGTCGTCTAAGGATCTATTGGGGAGGTATGGCAGTATGCAAATTGGAATTGTTCTAGGGTGTCTGGCATAATGGAGTTGATGTGTGCCATAACCTGCCTTTCAAAGCACTTCATGATTACAGATGTGAGTGCTACAGGGAGGTAGTCATTGTGGCAGGTAGCATTGGAGTTCTTGGGAACAGGAATGATGGTGGTCAGATTAAGAGGTGGGAATTACAGGCTTGGACAAGATTGTGGTTGAAAATGACTGTGAATATGCTTGCCAGGTGTTCTGCGTATGCTCTGAGAATGCGATCTGGAATACCGTCCGGCTCACAGAAGTCATAATGGGACTTCTTGTACTTGTTCGTGTCCTCAGCCATAGCCTCGGGGTTGACTGCGAAAGCCCTGTGTGCAGTAGCCCTATCCTTTAATTTAGCACCACTTCAGTGTTAATCCAGGGCTTTTGATTGGGGAGGCATTGAACCATCACTGTGGGGACAACGTCGGTGTTGCATTTCCTAATGAAGCAGTTGACGGAGGGGGTTAGGTCATCGATGCTATCGACAGAGTCCCGGAACATATTCCAGTCAGCGCTTGCAAAGCAGTCCTGTATCACAGCCTCCGATTCGGAGGACCGTTTCTCTTCGGAGCGCTTCAGGGGCACTTCCGGTTTGAGCTTCTGCTGGTAGACAAGAAGCAGGAGTCATGATCTGATTTGTCAAAGAGGGGACAAGGGACGGCATTGTATGCTTGCTTGTGGGTTGAGTAACTGTGGTCTAGGACTTTATCACCCCTAGTAGCTAAAGAGACGTGTTGATGGAAGTTGGACATCACGTGTCTTAATGACGCAAAATTAAAAGCTCCGGCAACAAGGAAAGTAGCCTTTGGGTGCATGGTTTCCTGCTTGTTTAGATTATAGCTTCGTACAGTTCGTTAAGTTCCAGCTTGTTGTTTTTCTTGTCCTGAGATGGAATATACACGATAACAGCTGACAACTCTCTTGGGAGGTAGACTGGTCAGCATTTGACCATCAGGTATACCAAGACCGGTAAACAATAGGTCAAGAGTCAGCACACCATTTGCTGTTGATGAAAAAGCATACCCCTCCAATGTCCTGTCTGTGAATGGAGAATTTGTCTAGTTGGATAGACATGTGGGTGTCTTGTCCGAAAACCATTTTTCAGAAAAGCAGAAAATATTACAGTTATGAGAGTCCCGTTAATATCAAATGCACAATCGGAGGTTATCCTTCTTATTATTGGTTTTCCCTTCAACTTAATCTCGCCAGTACTCCCCCTCTCCTGACTCTTTTGTTTGCAAGAGTTTCATTTACCCATGACCGTATTTGATAGTGACAGAGACATGGTTGTTGCAGTCTCTTTTTCAGCTTGTCATGAGGCCTTCACCAAGTGCAATCCTAAGTGAATATGTGACCCAATGTCTTGTTTAAGTGCTATTTTCCAAAATTTGTGCTGACTCAGAGCTTCAAAATGGCTCATCATACGCTGTAGTTGGAGGAAACATGAGGGAAGTAATGCTGTTTTTTAAAGTGTATTATCCCATTTAGGAGAAAAAGACATTCAATCATTTTGATCTGATTTTCACACTTGCGCTACATTAATCCTTGGGAAACATTTTTAGAAAATGAATAGTTTCACCAAATTGCCCAAATGGATTCTCTGAACATTACAGTACTAAACGGCAGATTGTTCTATAATAAAGATAAACTTTCACATTGAAGAGTGCTGTTCTTTGTTCACGCCCATATAGCACCTTTCACACCCTCTAGAGCCTTAGGCCCACCCATCTCTTAAAGAATTCACATTGGAACACATGCGAATGTGGCCATGTGCTAAAGCTCTGAGGTAGTGCTAAAGGTAGTAGCCTACAATAAAGGTAAAACATAAAGTTAAAAACAATATCTGGACCTAGGCCTACAGTGCCTTCTGAATTTCCACATTTTGTTGCGTTAATTCCTTATTATAAAATGGATTAAATAAAACATTTTAGTCAGCAATCTACACACAATACCCCATAAGAAAACTGAAATACCTTATTTACATAAGTATTCAGACCGTTTGCTATGAGATACAAATTGAGCTCAGGTGCATCCTGTTTCCATTGATCATCCTTGAGATGTTGCTACATCTTGATTGGAGTCCACCTGTGGTAAATTCAATTGATTGGACAGGATTTGGAAAGGCACACACCTGTCTATATAAGGTCCCACAGAGCAAAACTCAAGCCATGAGGTCGAAAGAATTGTCCGTAGAGTGATGAGACAGGATTGTGTCGAGGCCCAGATTTGGGGAAAGGTACCAAAAAATGTCTGCTGCATTGAAGGTCCACAAGAACACAGTGGCCTCCACCATTCTTTAACAGCAGAAGTTTGGAACCACCAAGACTCTTCATAGAGCTGGCTGCCCGGCCAAACTGATCAATTAGGTGGATAAGGGCCTTGGTCAGGGAGTTGACCAAGAACCCTATGGTCACTCTGACAGAGCTCTAGAGTTCCTCTGTGGAGATGGAAAAACCTTCCAGAAGGACAACCATCTCTGTAGCACTCCACCAATCAGGGTTTTATGGTAGAGTGGCCAGACAGAAGCCACTCTTCAGTAAAAGAGACATGACAGCCCACTTTGAGTTTGCCAAAAGGCAACGACAGACTCTCAGACCATCAGAAACAAGATTCTCTGGTCTGCTGAAACCAAGATTGAGCTCTTTGGCTGAATGGGCTCCCGAGTGGCGTAGTGGTTTAAGACACTGTGTCTCAGTGCAAGCGGCGTCACTGCAGTACCTGGTTCAAATCCAGGCTGCATCACATCTGGCTGTGATTGTGTGTCCCATAGGGCGGTGCACAATTGGCCCAGCATTGTCTGGGTTTGGCTGGGTTAAATAAGAATTTGTTATTAACTGATTTGCCTAGTTAAATAAAGGTAAAATAAAAAAATGCCAAGTGTCACATCTGGAGGAAACCTGGCACCATCCCAATGGGGAAGCATGGCAGTGGCAGCAGCATCATGATGTGTGGATGTTTTTCAGAAGCAGAGACTAGTCAGGATCGAGGCAAAGATAACATAGCAAAGTACAGAGAGATTATTGATGAAAACCTGCTCCAGAGCGCTCAGGACCTCAGAATGGGGCAAAGGTTCACCTTCCAACAGGACAATGACTCTAAGCACACAGCCAACAAAACGCAGGATTGGCGTCAGGACAAGTCTCTGAATGTCATTGGTCAGGGAGCCAGAGCCCAGACTTTAACCCAATTGAACATCTCTGGCAAGACCTGAAAATAGCTGTGCAGCATCGAACCTGACAGAGCTTGAGAGGATCTGCAGAGAAGAATGGGAGAAACTCCCCAAGAAGACTCGATGCTGTAATCGCTGCCAAAGGTGCTTCAACAAAGTACTGAGTAAAGGGCCTAATTCCTTATGTAAATATAATATTTCTGTTTTTTTATTTGAATAAATTAGCAAAAAAAGTAAACCTGTTTTTGCTTTGTCACTATGGGGCTGCTTCATATGATTCTATGCAGGAACTGAAGTCATTTGTGTAATAGGTTGAAATTATCCAAACGTAATATTAAACAATATACTTATGTGATTATCGGCTGTTGACGATCGTTCCACTGCAAATATGATTACTATTTTCCTTCAACACTGTGTAGATTGATGAGGGAGGAAAATGATTTAATCTATTTTAGAATAAGGCTGTAACATAGAAGAAGTCAAGGGGTCTGAATACTTTCTGAAGGCACTGTATATGTTTTTTTACCTGTATTTAACTAGGCAAGTCAGTTAAGAACAAATTCTTATTTTCAATGACAGCCTAGGAACAGTAGATTAACTGCCTTGTTCAGGGGGAGAACAACAGATTAGTACCTTGTGAGCTCAGGGATTTGAACTTGCAACCATTTCAGTTACTAGTCCAACACTCTAACCACTAGGCTACCCTGCCACCCCATTACAACCTTTGAGTAACTTTGGTTCAGGTTATGATATGAACAAAGGAATCTAGCCTGAGAGCATATTTTTGTCCTGCCCTTTCCATGGCCTTTTCATTGCAAAAGTCCTGATCTTCTCAAACATGACCAAGAACCCGGGTTTGCCGGGTTGTGTCCAGTCCGGGGGATACTTTCACATCTCTGGGAGGAAGGACGTCAAACATTGCACATTAGCTGAAACCTGGATCCATCTGAGTGAAAGCTCCATGGCCACAACAACACCAGGCTCCAGACAATTAAAGCTGTAAAGGAGGAAAGCAGAAAAAAATAGACAAGACATTAAAACCTTGCATACCAGGAATAACATTCATTGACCCCCAAGTCCAAGCAATAAGCTTAAAGTACAAATACATAATACCTGACGTGTTGCTTGTTCACCCTCGATCATCTCCTTGTAATTGTGGTGGAGGCAGGTTTATGCTGAAGACAATATTTTATATATATATATATTTTATTTCACCTTTATTTAGCTAGGTAGGCAAGTTGAGAGCAAGTATTCATTTACAATTGCGACCTGGCCAAGAATAAAGCAAAGCAGTTCGACACATACAACAACACAGAGTTACACATGGAATAAACGAAACATACAGTCAATAATACAGTTGAAGAAAATCTATATACAGTGTGTGCAAATAAGGTAAGAAAAGGGAGGTAAGGCAATATCCAGAAACATTGGTTAAAACATGAATTGATGAATGTCCTATAGCTTTTTATTGCCTGTTGACCGCTACTAAAATGCCCTGTACACACTTAACCTTCTTCCAGCCTAACAATGGCAATGCAGACACAAGATACCTTGCTAGATTTAGCAAACATTTAGCTTCAGAATTACCAGCTGGCTAGATGTAAATGGTATTCATCTAGCTAGCCAGCTAATTGAACATGCATATAAAACTACATTGAAATCTATAATCCAATAGCTAGCTAGCTATTTAGCTATCATTTCAACGTAGCATATGTCCCTGTAACGTAACATGGGGTTTGCATTCACACCACAGTGGCACATTTCTGTCGCTAGTAAGTTAAACATGACAAACTGGCAAACATGAAAAAGATTATCATCCTGTCATGCATGCCTTAGCACATCAGCAATCAACATTAACAGAAGAATGCAACTTGCCAGCTCAGCTAGCTGTCTTAATGTTGCTTTGTCCCGCAACAAGCCATCTGCAAACAATGGCTTGTTGCGGGACGAAGCAAGCTATATCAGTACCTGTATGCAACTGTCTAGTTAGCTAGCTATATAGCTAACAATCAAAAACCTTTTCATACAGTTCAGACAATAACGTATGTACATGTAGCTATCTTGGCATTTTAACCTTTACCGGTGTATGGATTATGATGATTAATGACAAACTGAAACACATTCAGAAGAATCTTTCCCACTTGGTTTCAGTCAGTCTAGACTGCTTTAGCCACAGAAGACAGAGCTGTGTTGATACCAACAGCTGTATTCAGGACAACACTGGTATTGAATTCTGTAGCCACACTTTGCATGTAGTCCATGATGAAAATATTAGTCAATCTAATGTATATTTTAAATGTCTGCAGTATTAGAGAGCAGGATGAGCCATTTGCCAGAGAAGCCTTGAGCAACAGAATGGACTCTCTTTCTCGTGAATGTCCCAGCCCCTTCAGTATCTCAACCAATCATGTCTAGGCAAGATTCTGTATTTTCTCTGTGTCTAAACAGCTTTGTGATTTAACATTTTATTTATATTTACAGATTACATACAAGTTTGTTATTAAGGCACATGAAAGTTCAAATCTTCAAGAAGGCATTTCCGAAAAGAAAATGCATTTTGCTGAGAAAACAAATGCATTACATTCAAATGCCTCTCCTGTGATGTAGTGTGGTGCGACATGCATTCAGCTTTCTGTAACGGGTCACATATGTCATCATTAAAATGTAATTACTCAACACAAGTATTTAATAAGCCCTTATTTTGAGGGCCTAGGTTTACCCTAATACACTAGCACAAAAGTAATGGTTTCAGGCCTGCAAATCGCATTATGCTAGCTAGCAAAATTATGTGTAATTCCTACAATCATTTTTTTTTATAAAGCCCTTCTTACATCAGCTGATGTTACAAAATGCTGTACAGAAACCCAGCCTAAAACTCCAAACAGCAAGCAATGCAGGTTTAGAAGCAAGCCAGAATGGGTTTTTCAACATTCGGAATTTACATTCACCTGCAACCTCCACTACAGCCAACTTGAGTATCCTAAACTATGAGACTACCTTAACTACCTCAGTAACGGGTACAATAAATCCAAGTAACAGATTGGATTAGTTTAGAAAAATGTATTTGTATTTGAGTACCATACAGTAAGATTAATTAATCAGTCAATGCAAAAACATAGATATTGAAACAAACAATTCTAAAAAACTATCTGCAATAGAGTATGCTGGGCAATATGATAATGATGGGCATGGTTTAGGTTTAACACTGGTTAATAACACCAACACTGGGGTTCTTTTACACCAATGACTGTTCATTTAACATTTACAGAGTTAATTGAACACCTGAATCAACACTACAAATGTTACACTGAAAAATCAACACTAGGCAACACTGTACAAATGTTTAGTGTAGGAACATGTACCCTCTTGATTTATTGTTCAACATTATGGCACAATATTTACTAATACCAGATCCATTACTAATAGTAAAGTGTCGTAGGTCTAGTTTTTATAACTTTCTCTGTGGCTCTCTGTGCCGATCAATGATGCTGTCTTGCACTAATTAGTTAGTTAGTTGTTCTTAAATGGATAAACATAACTTAGGAAAAGCATGTGTACTGTAATGTTTTCAGTCCCTCACACTCCGATGGTGGGCAGAAATACAGCAGGAGGCTTATAGAATGTCACCCCATGACTAAAGGATAAATGCGGGGTGTACTGGGACCCACAGAGTGGGTGTGGTGGTCTCTCTCTCTTTCTTTCTTTCTTTCTCTCTCACACACACACACACACACACACACACACACACACACACACACACACACACACACACACACACACACACACACACACACACACACACACACACACACACACACTGATGAAACAGCTGGTCCAGACACAGCCGAGACCATCCAATCGGAAATAGTAATTAATAGCATTAGAATATCGCACAGTTTGGTGCCATTGAGGGACTGGATGACTTTAAAATGTGTAAATCCACAAACTTATCTGACCTAGTGACGGGTGGCTTTCCACCCCTCAGCTAAATCGATTAATTATCTCAAGGCCTATTGCTGTCACTCCCCACCACATGGATATCAGATAGACAGATATACTCTTCCCTTACTGCTGATTACAATATGTATGTATTAAAATGCTTATGAATATGGATCATAGATAATGATAGAGAGGCATATGCGTGTGTCTGTTATTGATATTGAGGATTATGAGGGGATTCCTTCCTTGTATGAATTACAGAGTAAAGACTGATTTCTTCTTTTATATTTTTCTCTTCAATCTTCAGACATTTGTTTGTGTTTGAATCAGTGCTTTTGTGGCCCATTGACAAGCAAAGATGTTAAAACCCTCGACTCTTATAACAGTAAACTACGCTTTATTTCCAACAGGAAATGCCTCCATGGACATTGCAGAGGGAAAATACACAAAGGTGACTACAGTATGCTGTTGAGGTAAAGTACAGAATATGTGCAACACCATTATATTCTGTAATGGAACAAATCATTAGAGATTTAGACAACCAATAAGACAAAATGAAAAAATAACAAAGCAACAAAAGTGGTCCAAAATCCCTAAAATGGGAAGAGCATGCAGGGATCTCAGGGGTAAGTATTAGTTGTCACCCATGATCAAATGGTACAGCTGTGGAGGAAGCAACTACAGAGTGCCTCACCAGCAAAGAAAAAGTCCAGATTTAATTCTGATACCGAGAAATAGAATTTCAAAGCTGGGTGTCTTATCGTTGGCATGTCCCTTTGCCAGACTGATTTCCCTAGCAAAAGCCTGTCAGTGCTATTATGTTGAACATGGAACCAATTTACTGCACCAGCTAAACAGGGTTACTGGCGCTCTTGTACCCCCTAAATGTTTGAAGTTATCACAGAGGGAAAAAAAATAGCATTTTGAATGTTTGGGTGGAGGGAGCGGGTTGGGACAGGTTGGACGGAGCGACTGTAATTGAAAAGTATCAATCAAAAACAAGGCCAGGGCCAGCAGGGGAAGGCTATTATGTTAACCCAGCAGCCGGAGCAGTGGAGAGAGAGAGCCCAAATGCATTTCCTTTGTATTTGTAATGCACTCATGCTCTCCAGGCCCTAAGCCCTAAGACCCTGGCAACGGCCGGCGGGGAGAAAGGACACATATCTCTGCACAGACGGGGACAGGGAAGGGGGCGGCTTTTGGATTATCAAATGGAGCATGTGGTCATTACAGGCCTGTTTTGTGATGCTATCTGGACAGGGAGATAAGATGCTTCGGACAGTCAGACGTTTCCAATTTCTATACATAAGAAAGGAAGACCTGGTGGGATAGGTTAGCCTTATATTTCCACCATCCACTTTCTTCCTCATCTTCCTTCCCCTTTTTAACCTAACACTGCCTGCACTGTATATAACAAGTGTCCTTTCATATGTTCACTATAGGGTGCCTGACCCTGCAATAGGTAAAAAGACTTAGGTTCACTTACACACGGTGTGTTTGCACAGTGTGAGCTAAGCATGTAGTCAAGAGTTTTGTGTAGTACTTTACAGCAGAGAGGTGTGTACACTGTGAATGTGGAAACTAAAATATATGTTTCTTTGCCACCACATACATTGGATATACCATACTGTACATATCGCATTTCTTGGATGAAAATGAAAGCTGAAGTTAAGTACTATTGCTAAAGTACCGATACAAGCTCAATTTATACCCTTCTGTAAATATCTGTTTTAAAAAGACCCTCACTCATAGATGCAGATGTAAGACTTAAATGAATGACCAGTGGTTTTCTTTCATCCATTCTATTTTAAAGGGAACGACCACAGTACAGAACAAACACACTACAGAGGATTGTACCATCCTTGCTGTATTCTAGCCACCTCTCAATCTTATCTGATTACCTTAGCAAGCAGTCACAGACAACAGAAGGACATAGTCAAATAGGCTATTCCTCTAACGGTCAGTGCACAATATCCTCTATTCATGGGAAAAGGATATTGCTCAGCCATTGGAATTCCCCAGTGACTCTTTTTTTCTTCCTAGGGACTTAGAATAAATTCCTCGATACATTAACATATAAGAAAGTACAAATGACATACGGTACAGCCAGTGGTTTCACCAAATAGCCCTCAGTTAAAGATAGTCTTAAGTCAAGGTCAAAGCTGGAGCCCCAGAATTATGCACTGACTCCCTTCTGATGCAAACTGTGGGTCCTCATGTATTAAAATACATTGTTTTACAAGTTTTATCTCTTAGAAAATGGGACACCACTGCGATCCTCTCAGCCAATTTCCGTGCTACTGTCACGCCGGATGAGAATAAGAGTATACATTTCAATATACAGCATATGCTTGAATTTACATCCAGAGAAGGATATAAACAGTGCTCAGTGGTACAGATATAATATAGTGTTTGGACTGTTAACGTTTAATTATCTTTCTCAGTCATCATATGCTGTATGTGCTGTTATCACCATTGAGGAAGAAGATGCAGAAGAGGTTTTGGTTAAACTTCTCATTACAAATCAGTCCATAATAGTAGATGATTCAGGGGTAATGGCGTAAACGCAGCTTTCTGTTTTACATTTGTCCACATGACACCACACGTATCCTCCCTTCACCTTCAATCTCATTCTGACGTTCCAAGACTGCGAGCAGTGGTCCATCCCATCCCTCTGTCCATCCATCCATCCATCTCTTTTGGGCTATCTGTCTCTCCATTCATTACTGACATGCCTCCATGTTGAGCCCCATTTCCGCCCTCAGACACACAAGCACACGCACAAACTCACACACACAAACACCCCCCAGCCCCCCCCCCCTCCCCTAAAAAAAAAAACAGGGAGGAAGGCAAGGTTTTTAATTCAAATTTCATGTGGGGCGCCGCGGCCCGTAAGCTCACTCAGCAGTCACTGGAGTCTAAAGTGACTCTGGGGAGCCCTCTCACAGTTCTATATGCAAATAGGCCTGCACCTGGGCAGTGGAGCAGCCCTGCTGAGAGGTTACTTATGCAAATCTGATTGAGTGAGAGCATATTGCCAGAGCGCACACACAGCCCCTCCTCAGACACCGGCAGTTATATTTCACAGGGACTCAGGACGCCATGTTCCCACCGAATGGAGAGAGAGAGGGATGGAAAGGGAGGAAGTGAGAGTGATACAGATAGAGAGTGTGGAAGAGAGAGAGGACAGGAATATAAAAGGTAGAGGTAGAAAGAAAGAGAAATGAACGGAGAACGGGGGAGGACGACAGATGAAGTGAGAGAAATGACAGAAGGAGACAAGGAGAGAAGAGAGAATAAAATGAGGGAGAGAAAGAAAGGAGGGCTGGAGAAAAGAGAGAAGGGGAATGACTCAATGCCAACTATTTTAAAACATGCGGGCAGGTTTTGATTAACATCTCCTTCTCCTTCACCCCCCCTCCTCCCTGTTTTCCTCCCTCTTTCCCCCCATGCCCTGCTGGCTTTAACAGTGTCTCGGGGGCAGAAGGGGGTTGAGGGGGGTGAGAATGACACGGGGTCTGGGTAATTTCCTATGCACATTTTGTAAATGGACTGAAATCTCAATATGTCCAACACCTTCTCTTCCTCCGAGGCTGGCATTAACCCGGTGATTAAGTGGTAGAGCTTGGCTGCAGCTCAATCTGAGCTCTGATGTGGGCCGCTGATGTAGACAAATGACTGGGAATAACACTGTTGGATGAATGGATACACTGCTGTAGGTTGCATCCCGAATGGTGCCCTATTCCCTATATAGTGCACTGCTTTTGACCAGAGCCCATACGGGTTCATAGGGCTCTGATCAAAACTAGTGCAACATATAGGGAAAGGGGTGCCATTTGGGACACAGACACAGTCTAGCTCCAGTCAGGCCTGCCTGCAGCAGGACAAATTAATGAATGAGGAGATCTTAATACATTTATTATCTTGGTAATTATCAGTATTAGGTGAATGTGAGATGTAACTGTGGTTTTAGTTACCTTGTAGTCACTATTTGGGGATTCATGTTACACGTTTAACGGGTGTAACGGATGAATGGATGTCTTGGATGATTTATAATGAGATCATACAGACATATTTTATGCCAAACACATCAGGCAGACAGTATGACAGCCCCATTGACATAAAGAGTCAATTTAACATTCAAAACATACATAACTGGTCCCAAAAAATGGCAGATGGGTTCAACACAGACCATGGCTGGGTTCATAATGGCACCATTTTCCCTTCATACTGCACTACTTTTGACCAGGACCCATAGGGGTCTGGTCAAAGGTAATGCACTATGTAGGAAATAGGCTGGAATCTGGGACGCACATCAAATTATATCCTCCCGTTGCATGCATACGTGTACCTAAAGAAATTACTCTTGATAATGTCTCCTCATCTCCTCTACTCTTTAGCATGTCTTGAACCACTGAGCCTCACCAGACAGAGTTAAATCAATCAAAAGTCCCCATCCATCAACTTCCTGTCCTCTTCTACCTGACTCCCAAGATGCACTGCTTCCATAATCCGCGCTCAAATGGAGCACGTCCCACGCCGATGCACCGTACCGCCTTCGGCCGCCTTCCACTCCACACTGAGCCTCGTTTGCTCGCTCACGTACTTATGTCCCTCCGCCATGTCCGCTGTGCAACCAACCCCATTACTTGTCAAGAGAATATCTATGTTTCCTCTCTGATCGATGAGCCAATCCATAACCAGAGAGGACGTACCATTTACTTTTACTGCTCTCCATTTGATATTTACTACTCTTTGTCAAGGGGTGTTTATCATTCAAGTAATATGGGTTATTTGCTGGGAATAGCATGCCATTGCCATTTCACAGGAGGTAACATTTCCTTGTGTGAATAGCATGTTGTGATGGTTATAGTGTTTTACATGATAACGGGCTGAATGCATAACACATTGGTATACACTCCAGTGTTAAATCAACACTGACTGTTAAATGTAACACTGGGCCAGTGTCTATACGGGTCCACACATTTGAGTGTTAAATGAACACTGTGCTTCGTGCTGACACTGTTAAACTTTGTCTGTGTCAGGGAATTAACAGTTTCAGTGTTATGTAATAACAGCTCATATGTAATATCACCTCATATAGTATATTTCAACTGTAACAACCATTTCAGTAGTGGGTGCAATAAATCTAACTAACTGATTGGATTAGTTTAGAAAAATGTATGTTATTTATCTTTGTGAAGCATAAGATGAATCATTCAGGGAATGCACACGCACCGGTGGTGTGTCAGAGTGTCTGCCCTGAGATAGGAAGGTTGTGAGTTCAATCTCTGGCCACGTCATACCAAGACTTTGAAAATGTGACCTGCTGCATCTCTGCTTGGCATTAAGGAGTAAGACTAGTGTCCTGTCCAGGGGGTGTACTTGTACATCAAGCTACAGGAGTCAAGGCTTTTGCAATGCTACATGCAAAAACACAGATATTAAAAACAATCCTAAAAAAAATCTAGCTGCAGTAGAGCATGCTGGGGAATATGATAATGATGGGTGTGGTTTTAATGGGAATGTTTTACTCTCCACAGAGTAAATCTGACACAATCACACACTAGGTGACACTGGCCAATTTGCTTTGTAGCAAAACAACTTCAATCAGTGTATATAACACGTAGAGGAAAGGTAGGATTGTGTGTGTGTCACTATGCGCTGTTGGAACGTAAAATATCTACAGAGTAGATACATTCAATTTTGTCCCTGCTTTTTAACTTTGCGCTCAATAAAGTTTTTGAATCAAAACGCTGTCAGCCCTCTCTCAGTGGAGAGCTTGATGTCGCCCGTGGTTTTGTTGTCACATGGCGTTTCGGTTTCAGTTTTGGCTGAGTAGATTTTTCTGCAGCTCACAAACACACATGCCATTATGCCAGGCATCAGTCACTGTGTCTGTCATACATTGTGTTTAATTAGTTGTACCAAATGTTGGAATACGTACCTGTCTGCTGTGTTGGCTAACATGTCAATTTGCTCTTTAGTCTGTCACTTTAAGTGATGACTTGATTCTGATAAATGTATTTGATAAATCATAATTATCGGTTATCAAAGTTGGAGGGAAGGTGGGGGGGTGGGTCTCCCTCTTCCAAATAATGACTTGTACAAATAATATGGTGACAATGTTTAAACGGGTTAAAAAGGGTGGGTGAACACATGCTAACCTCCAGTATAGTGGGCCGAGCGTTCTCTACATGTATTTTGGCCTGCGTCGCAAATGACACCCTATTCCCTATTTAGCGCATGACTTTTGACCAGGGCACTTATCAAAAGTAGTGCACTATAGGAAATAGGGTGCCATTTGGAATGCAGGCTTGATCTCTGAGAGGATCCCTAATGGTTTGGGATCATTAATGGTCATCTTCAAAAAAAAAAAAAAAAAAATGTATTTAGTTCTTCTTCTTGTACAGAGGGGTAGAAAAACAATAGACAACAAAGGGAGAATAATGTACTCTTCTCCTCAAACAGTCTGGCTAATAATAAAGTAGCCCTCTCATTTGTCTATGCCTCTTGGTCTCATAATAACCCAATTAAGAGAAGCCAGCCCTGGTCCTCTTTAGGTGTGTCACAAATTGATTATCTCACCATGAGCAGGCAGGCAGGCAGGCAGGCAGGGCAGGCAGGCAGGGCAGGCAGGCAGGCAGGCAGGCAGGCAGGCAGGCAGGCAGGCAGGCAGGCAGGCAGGCAGGCAGGCAGGCAGGCAGGCAGGCAGGCAGGCAGGCCGACGCTCCAACGCACAGAGATCAGCAATGCCGAGGCGAATCGCAGGGCGTTTTATTCACAGTGCATGGCGAGACAGAGACGGAGACCGCCCGGGCCCAAACAACACTAATAAGCCATCGTTTTCACACTTGTTTAGGCTTTAGAGTGCTCATGCAAAAAACAACAGCAATAGAATCAACAGAGATGGAGGAGGAGGAGGAGGAGGAGGGGGGAGGATCTCTTTCTGTATGATAACAGCGACATGAGTGTTTATTCCACACAATCATTTCTATGATAGCATTCATGTATAGTGTGGCCTGCAAAACCTGATTGTCTACCTGTCTCCATTTGTAACTCACGTCGTCCTCCCCTGCTTCTCTCCCCCTCCTTCTATACCGCAATCTCCCTCCATGTCTCCACTCTCCCTATTTGCCTCTTACTCTCCCCCTCTTGGCCTCCATACCTTTATCTTCCTCCCTCCCTCTCTCCCTCTCCACCCCCCATCCCTGCATGTCTCTCTCTCTCTCTGTGTGCTCTAATATCATTTGATGAGATTAGGAGATTTGTCCCTCACTGTCTGACTTCCAGAGCAGCCACCTCGGCCCCTTAATTAGTCCGCCTGTAAGGAACACACACACACACGCACACACATGCACACACATGTCCTTGACCCTCTTTGAATAAACACACAGAGACGGTGTACATACGACGGCTACAACAGCGCAAGGCATAGTAGCCAAAGGGGTCGCATACTGTATGTGGGACCCTGCGAAAGGTCATCATCTCTAATCCTGGCCATGTCATGCCTCCCCCCTTGCTTAACCCCCCCCCCCCCCCCCCCCCCCCTCCAGCCCCCTTCCCCGACATGACAGCTGAGTGACAACAGGGTCCCTGGCTCTGTGACTGACAGCATCTCTAATTGTATGCACTCATTCATGACAATTTGATTAAAATATTACGCCAAAGTCTCGCCCCCTGTTTGTTCCTTTCCTCCAAATCTAATTTTGATTTAAAAAAGAGAGATTACCTCCACAAGCATGACTGAGGATGCTATTAACTTCTACTTAATCTTTATTACTGATGTGATTTTAACATATGTATGGCTTTCGTTTCGCTCCCTTTGTTTTTTTGCGCTCTCTCCCTCTCTCTCTCTTCATCCCTCTCTCTCCATCCTTCTCTGTCTCTCTCTGAGAGATGTTGACTGGAATATGGAAGAGGAAGAGACGTCCGTTTTCTGGGGTTTGGTGCACTGTCACATAGGGGGAATAGGGACTGGGAGTTGAAGTCGGAGAAAATGGGGGGAGTCTAGGAGATATGGAGTCTTTGAGATCATCTCCATACTCTAGCAGATTCCAACACGCTGATCCTTCTGGATCATTCCGGATCCTTTTAGATCCAATATAATCCAATGGAATGTTGAGGAGAATCAACAATGAACTAGCAATGACAATCCTCTAGCTTTTAGGGAATTCAACAACAAAAAATGGCAGGTGGTCAGGTAAACTATGATGTATTCTCTATATGAGTTGTGAGTTACCTGACTGAATATATAATTAATAAAAGAATACTTAAGAGTTTTGTCTGGGATGAACACATACTGAAAATGCAATCTATCTAATCCGAGTGGTATCTTGTCTTGTATGCTCACACCATTACAATAGAGGGTAAACATTCCAGGACAGCTAATTTACCTTATACTTCTGTGGCATGCGTACAAGCTAAACATGATTGATGTAGTGAGTCCCATACCGGAGAGCCCTTAACCCCCATTCCATACAGACGTATCCAAGACCAGGCGGTGTCAGTTCAGTTTTAAACACCAGCATTCCCTCACTCATCCCAACATTAGCCACCCAGCAGGGCCAATGAAATGTCAACCTCTGTCTCTTTTGAGCAGCTACAGTGAACTCAGTACAATCGAGGTTGTCCGTCCTTGTTTTAGGCCATCAATTCAATTAGTTAATTCACCTTTAAGACAACTATAAATCTGTGGTGATTTAATCTCTTTCTCTCTCACTAGAACACCTCTCTTCAGCCCCCCCCCCAAGCTTCCCTCAAAGCCTGCCTACCCTTCCCCTGAAAGCAAAAGAAATCCATTGTAATATGATAGCTGAGAGCAAGGGAGGGCTAGGGGGGACGGGTTGAGCAGTGTGGGGGGTGGGGGTGGTGCTCTCGGCTCTGTGCATTCTAGAAAAAAACTCCCATGTATCATTCACCTGATTTGAATTGTAGCTCTCTTTTTTGAACCTCTGCCAATTCATTTTGTACATTAAAAATTGGTCAGGGTTGATATGATTCCATTTTCACGGTTGGCAATGCAGAACTGGCGAAAGAATACAATTACAGACCCCAGAGTAAACTCTCCGAATGTCAACTTGATGTAAATGATCAGAAGCGGCTGCACAAAAGAACAGGCTTCAACTTCAACAACCCCCCCACCCACCACCCCACCCACCATGCCACCTCACTCCTTCCTCTCCTCTCCTTCCTGTCTCTCTTTCACTCTCTCTTTCTCTTCCTCCCTCTGAACCCTTTCACCCTGGCAGTCATAGACCTGCAGGGTTGTTACAAGTGCCAGAGATGTAGGTTCAGTCTGGGCTGAAAGGGAAGGAGAGATGCAGGTTGATACCAATATAGTGTAGTCATACCCTATTCCCTATAAAATGCACTATTTTTGATCACAGCCCTATGGGCCTAAGTAACAAAGTAGTGCACTATATAGGGAATAGGTTGCCATTTGGGATGCATGATGTTGGACCTCCCCCACCAACAACAAGTGAAAATGGATACACTAACCCATCAATAGTATGGACACCCTTACTTAACTACACGTGTGTGTGTGTGTGTGTGTGTGTGTGTGTGTGTGTGCACACACATGTGTTTGCGTGTTCACACACAAGTGCACACGTCTGCATATGGACATATGTGTATCACATCGCATGTGTCATGTGAAGACGTGTCCAGAATGACACGAGTTACGCAAACAGATGTTTCCAGAAGCAACCAGGTGTTGATGATAGTTATAAAAAATATTCTACAGCCCAACTCATTCATCTCCATTACACAGTCATCAAGAACGCTTTCACTGTCTCAATAAGTCCTTCAAAGTCATCAAGAATGTTTTCACTCACTGTCTCAGTGAGGCATCCCCGAGAGCAACATTAATAGGTTAATTTCAAAGACTCCTTACATATTAATAATGTCATCTGCCATAGTCCACATATACCGTATGACAAACAAACTTCACATAATATCTTTAAGAAGTTATATGTAGTATGCACAAATGTGTTGATTAAGCATAACATTTTCAGAAACATGTATTTGTCACAAAACATTTGTGAGATTGGTTTGTATCCTAACCTTTAGGTACAGGCAGCTCTGCTTTTGAAATAACACTTTACATTATCCTCCATATATCAGGAAAAACACAATATAATAGGGAATACCTAGTTAGTTGAACAACTGAGTGCATTCAACCGGAATGTGTCTTCCGCATTTAACCCAACACATCTGAATCAGAGAGGTGCGGGGAGCTGCCTTCATTGATGTCATCGGCGCCCGGGGAGCAGTTGTTGTTGGGTGTTAACTGCCTTGCTCAAGGGCAGAATGGCAGATTGGTTATCCATTTCAAATTCACTGATCTACAGACAATATCCGATAATGTCAAAGTGGAATTATGTTTTCAGAATTTTTTACAAATTAATAAAAATTAAAAGCTGAAATGTCTTGAGTCAATAAGTATTCAACCCCTTGCATAGACTCACTCTGTTTGCAAATATAGTGTTTAAAAAAAAAAGCAGACATTAAATATCCCTTTGAGCATGGTGAAGTCATTAATTACACCCAGTCACTGCAACGATACAGGTGCCCTTCCTAACTCAGTTGCCGGAAAGGAAGGAAATAGCTTAGGGATTTCACCATGAGGCCAATTGTGACTTTAAAACAGTTACAGAGTTTTTTGGCTGTTATAGGAGAAAACTGAGGATGCGTCAACATTGTCATTACTCCACAATACTAACCTAATTGACAGATTGAAAAGAAGGAAGCCTGCACAGAATAAAATATTCCAAAACATTTATCCTGTTTGCAACAAGGCACTAAAGTAATACTGCAAAACATGTGGCAAGCAATTCACTTTTTTCCCTGAATACAAAGTGTTATGTTTGGGGCAAATCCAACACTGAGTACCTTTCTCCATCTTTTCCCTCTTTTCAAGCATGGTGGTGGCTGCATTGTGTTATGGGTGTGCTTGTAATTGTTAAGAACTGTGGAATTTTTCAGGATAAAAAATAAACGGAATGGAGCTAAGCGCAGATAAAATCTTAGAGGAACACCTGGTTCCGTCTCCTTTCCACCAGACACTGGGAGATGAATTCACCTTTCAGCAGGACAATAACCTAAAACACAAGGCCAAATCTACGCTGGAGTTTCTTACCAAGAAGACAGTGAAAGTTCCTGACTGACCGAGTTAGAGTTTTGACTTAAATCTACTTGACAATCTATAGAAAGACCCTGAAAATGGTTGTCTAGCAATGATCAACAACCAACTTGACAGAGCTGGCAGAATTTTGAAAATAATAATTGGCAAATGTTGCCTTAATCCAGGTCTGGAAATCTTTTAGAGACTTTCCCAGAAAGACTCACAGCTGTAATCACTGCCAAAGGTGCTTCTACAAAGTATTTACTCTGGGGTGTGAATTCTTATGTAAATGACGTATTTCTGTATTTCATTTTCAATACATTTGCAAAATAAAAAAACAAACATGTTTTCACTTTGTCATTATGGGGTATTGTGTGTAAATGGGTGAAAACAAGAATATTCCATTTTGAATTCAGGCTGTAACACAACAAATGTAGAATAAGTCAAAGGGGTATGAATACTTCCTTAAGGCACTAATATGCAATAGAGAACAGGACATACTGTTGAGACCATTCCAGAAAACAGCAGGCTGAAATATTGTCAGACTTATTAGCCAACATGGTGTGACCGCATGCAATAATGTTGACCTATGACAGATCACACACACCGCAACCCCTGCATGACCTCAATGAACCTCAGCTCTATTCCAGAGGTGGGAAAGTTCAACAATCACAAACAATTTATGCATCAATGACGTATCCTCATTTCAGGATTATGCTGCTGGCCAGTACCTATCCTTAAACGGAAAATACAAAACTCAAAATTATCATAAAAGTCTGACAGAGGAAGTGACAGACAAGGAGAGAGCAAGAGGTGAGGCGGACGATTGCGTCCAATATTGTCTAATCGTGTGGCGGTGACACGGCCGTCTAATTGTGAGTGTCGGAGCATCCAGCAGCTTGCGCTGGGGTTGGCACAGCAAGGTGACACCGGAGGACCGTGTGGCGCTCTGAGGTCCCTGGGAATGGCAGCCGGTGTCAGGATGGCTGACATGTGAAAATGAATACATTAGCCAGAAGACATTTACATATTGGTAGCACCTTGTTACAGACTTGAACAGAGAGAACAAAGATACAGCTAGTGTTGATGTCTTGTGATTTAGTTAGAGATTGGAACAGAGTGACAGAGTTGTTGCTGCCTTGCTGTGTAGTTGTTTTAGGTCTCTCTTTATGTAGTGTTGTGGTGTCTCTCTTGTCATGATGTGTGTTTGTCCTGTATTTTTGTTTTTTATCCCAGCCCCCATCCCCGCAGGAGGCCTTTTTGCCTTTTGGTAGGCCGTCACTGTAAAAAATTATTTGTTCTAAACTGACTTGCCGAGTTAAATAAAGGTTAAATAAAAAATGTAAATAAAGACAGAGCTAGAGTTGCTGTCCTGTGTTATAGTTAGAGATTGGAACAAAGAGACAGAGATAGAGCTAGTGTTGCTGTCCTGTGTTTTAGTCAAAGACGGAAGCAGAGAGAACAGAGAGAGCTAGTGTTGCTGTCCTGTGTTTTAGTCAAAGACGGAAGCAGAGAGAACAGAGAGAGCTAGTGTTGCTGTCCTGTGTTTTAGTTAGAGATTGGAACAGAGAGACAGAGATAGAGCTAGTGTTGCTGTCCTGTGTTTTAGTTAGAGATTGGAACAGAGAGACAGAGATAGAGCTAGTGTTCTGGTTTCTGTATTATCTACAGTCATAAACAAAGGATTACAGAACAGCTTTCAACTCGGGGTTTGCAATGAGGTTTATTGCCATTGTATGTTTGGTTTTCATGAAACATTAACCTTAACAGTGACCTTATCCTAAAAACCACAAACAGAGGAGAGAAAGAGTGTCAGGATAACAATGGATTATAAGCCTGTGAGAAAAACTAAAGCCAAATAAAAAATGAAGTTGAAGTTGGAGCTGCAACACGTGGGCAGAGTATCTTGGTGAGCCCATGCACCATTTGTTGACCAGTTTGGTGTGTAACCGTGGTTATAGGAGATAAATCTAAGAGCATGACAGTCGCTCTGACAGAAAGAAATGAGTCCAGAGAGTTCTACCAGTTCTACCTCATAAAGGGGAGAGGGAGATAAAGAGAGAGAGAGAGAGAGAGTTACATCCGTACCTTAATAAGCTCTCTCAGTAGCCTATTTCTCAAGGAACCAGATGGATTGTGTATTATATGATTGTTCATTTGTAATGAACACTCTCAAAGTAGGATAGCATCAAATTCATGCAAATTATGCTTAATACTCTGGCCTTTATATTAGAGATCCTGGGAAAAATATTAAACAAAGAGTAAGGAAAGGAGTTTACACGTACTGTGGTTTGAATGATCACATGCATTCAGCTATGATTTCGTCTTAAATCGGTGTTGATTTATTCAAAGTTGGATCAACTAATCGTCACATCTCGTCTCATAAGGCTTAATACGCGATCATCCCATTATAAGTCAACGTTTCAGGTCAAAGGTTACTTCATATTTCATCTTAGTGGTTAAGTGTCAGATCATGTGTGCGCGCGTGCCTCCGTGTGTGTACCTGAGCGTGTGTGCGTGCATGCGGCCATGTGCGTGCTTGCATGTACGCATTTGTGTGTGTGTGTGTCGTGTGTGCTTGCGTTTGCGTGTGAGTGCCTCAGATGTCAGTGGGGCTGTGTTTGCAGTGCTCTAAATGGCTCCCAGTGTATTTTAAGCACATCATCCTGCCTCCTTCATGAGTCTCTGCATCATCAATATTCATTCCCCTATGACAGGCCCCAGTCTAGTTGTGTAACAGTTACCACTTAACAAACGATGCACTGCACCACTTAAACATATGTCAGGGTGTCTCTTAGACATTGTCATCAAGGCCCAGGACTGGCTATATATCTACGCAAATCTAAAAACATACCATAAACATAGGCTAAACAAACACACACACACACACATGCACAGACGCGCACGTGCGCACGCACACACGTGCACGCACACACGCGCACGCACACATGCGCACACTCTCTCTGGAGTGGACACAGCTAGTGGAGTTTGGCAGTGCCTGGCAGTGACACCGCGGTACAGGGCATTGGGGAGACATCATGTAAATGGGAGTTGACACCACATGCAGAGAGCAGAGCAGAGCAGGGGAAGGGATTGGAGGTCAGGCCAGGGATGGCAGGGCACAGAGGGGCCGGAGAGCATGCCAAGGAAGGAGAGAGGGACGGAGGGAGGAAGAGAGGGAGGGAGCTGACGATTTCTCACCTCTCACTCACCAAACAGCCTTTGACACCCACGCGGCATGTCTGCCTTCACTGTCCCTAATGACCACATGGCCGTGGCTGGGAGGTGTGTGTGTGTGGGGGTATGTGTGTGTGTGTGTGTGTGTGTGTGTGTGTGTGTGTGTGTGTGCGCGTGTGTGTGTGCGTGCATGTTTACAGCTGTGTCAGGGAGGAGGTGGGTAAACGTGCCCTGACAGCCATCTGATGTGGGCCGGAGCGGAGCGGAGCCTTGGTGCATCCATCGGTGGAAAGAGGAGGAAGTGGATCGGAAGGGGTTACTTCATTATGCAGCAAATTAGAAAAATTCATAATTTATCATTACACCCAGCCGAAATGCCACCCAACTGAGCCTCACCCCTGTGAAAAACATCACGCGGAGCAAGAGAGAGCGAGAGAGAAGGGAAAAAAAGAGCAAAAAAAAACTGTCAGGGCCCTGCAGCAGCCAACGGGCGAAATTAATATGCAAATGTATGCAAGAAATTAAAAAGCAGAATTACACAGGCAAATGAGGTAGCTACACTTGAATTGTTAGGATTATGAATAATTACTGCGAATTTCCTGCTCCTAATATAACTTGTTTTTTGATAAACAAAGACTTAATTATCGAGATGCGCTGGAGAATTTCTGCGGCACTCATTAATCTTGCAGAAAAAAACAAGTCCCCGGTGGCCGGCGGTAATGAAGAGAGCGTGCCCTGAATCGTCAGAAAGATCACAGCCACCGGGGTTCCAGGCTCGCAAGCCCTCCCTGAGATGACGCTCGCTGCCACTGTCCCTCACGCGTACCCAAGAGTGTCATAACTTCTTCCGCTAACTATCAAAGGGACTTATTTATGCTGGCAACCCAGCCATAAGTCCAATTTTACGAGGCCCGAGGCGGCAGGGGGGGGTCGGAGGGTGGGATGGTAGGGGGGTGTTGAGGGGAGAAGGATGGTGAGGAGGGTGGAGGGGGAGAGGGGAGAATGTGTGGGTTATCTGTTGATGCGCTCTGGAAATGCCACTTTAGTTGTCTCCCCCTGCTTGGTCCCCACTGATAACGCTGGGTAATGGAGCCCAAGGTGCCTTGGCAGGGAGAGAGGGTTGGTTGTTGGCACGCCTAAGGGTGGTACAACACAATGGGGGGGTGAGTGAGGGGGTGAGGGGGCATTGGGGGCCAGGGCACATTGGGGTACTGGGAGGAGTGGGGGGAGTGGGAGTCCAGTGGTGAGTGGTGACATTGGGCGGTGTGGGTGGTGGTAGGGGGCTAGGAGGTAGTGGATGGGGAGAGCAGGGGAGGGAAGGGGGGGCAATTTTTGGTCCAGGGGGAGGGGGTACTGGATGGTACGGCAGAGGTGGGGGGGCTATTAGGGGGGCTGTTTGGTCCATGGGGTGCTAGGAGGGGGTTTTAGGGGGCTGGTAGAGGGGTTGTGGATAGAGAGGGCAGAGCAGGGGAGGGGCCCAGTGTTTGGTCCAGGGGGAGAGGGGAGAGAGGATGAGATAAACAAGAAGGCGAGGTGCAGATGGCTTTAATGGGGCCTGGAGGTGCTGTTGGTTCTTCTGGGAAATCAGTCATATCCTCCATCCAACCTTTAGCTGCTGTCCTCAGTCACGGAGAAACACACAGAGAGGACCAGAGAGCTGCCTGCTGGAGCACCACAGAGAGGAGAGGAGAGCAGAGCAGAGCAAAGGATACTGCTGCTACTGACGCAGTGAGAGAGAGAGAGAGAGAGAGAGAGAGCGAGAGAGAGAGATAGAGAGAGAGAGAGAGAAGGGCATTTCCACGGTAACAGAATGATGATGACACTCAGGTTGCACAAGGTCTACTTTTAACAATTTCCACAGAACATTTTACAACAACACATTTACCTAAGATGCAAAGATGCAAAGTTTGGTAAGAGAATGACGGTTTGTGTTTTTTGTGTTGTCATTCTGTTACCATAGAGGGGTGAGAGATATATGGAGAAGGAGAAAGAGAGGGAAAGAGGGGGGGATAAATAAAGGATAAAGGAGTCAAGGGCATGGTCCCTTTTGACTCTGGGGTTGTCATCTGAACAGCCCTGCCAGTCCCAAATGTGTAACCTGATCTTTGGATAAAGTTGGAGTCACATGGAGGCTTGCTGGCCACAATCAACACTTCCTTTCTGTTGGATTACTTACATTTTATTTATACAGAACTCACTAAATAGTATGGATCGTACCAGTGGGAGAAATCTCTGAGATTAACGGCATGGTGGTGTAAGGAGATGTGTGACAAGTAGAGAGCATATTAATTCCATACAAATATTTTCGAAAAGATGGGAGGAGAGACGCTTAAAGGCTCCGCAAGAGCCAGTGGAGAGCTGCAGGTGTGTGTGTGTGTGTGTGTGTGTGGGGGGGGGGGGTAGACTTATTAAATTGCTCTCAACATGAAATATTGACAAGCTGAACTTCATGTCCTCATAGATCCTAAGTGTAGCATTAGTAAATATTGCAGGCCTATAATTCAACGTGCTGGAATAAAACACTGGTTTAAGGGTGCTGTGGACGTTTGCTCACACTTCAAATGAGTCAACAGACAGACAACTATATGCACACCAAGAAAAGAGGGTTCCTCATGGGTTCTTTGGGAGGGATGATGGTTATATGTGGTTCTATGAACCATAATGACTCAAATAACCTTTGAGCCCTTCAGTGGTTGTTTGCAATTCAGAGAAGTTTTTTTCCCCTCTTTTAGTGATTATTAAAATGTAGTGATAATTCATTTTCATTTCAATATTTTGGGGCGAGGTTTGTACAAAGCGCTTTTTGTGCAACCGTGAATCAGACTATTATACCAGTTTATCTGATATGTATTGTTATATGTTTCATGTTAAACATGTCTTTGACTAACAACAGTGTCTTGTGAAAGACCAATGTATGGCTTTATGTCAATTGAGAACTGTTGTCTAAATAAATGGTTCTCAATTTGCTCCTCAGTAAGTTCTGGAGCTACCACAGCGGATTCAACTTGTCAATTAAAACGGCAATAATAATGCCTATGGAATTTTAACAATATAACACGGGTGACCAGAATAACAAACCCTGTATGGTTCTTCAAAAGGATCTACAAAGAACTGGCTTTATAGAACCATTCTCTAAAAAAGTTACATAAATAACCAATAAAAAGGGTTCTGTATACAGCCCCAAAAACGGTTGTAACCATAGCCTTTTTTTTGTGCTATATCTAACCTTTTATCAAAGGTCATGAAGAGTCAAAATTCATCTTTTTCATGAAATGTGATGATATTTGGTAGAAAGAAGATCAAAGTATGATCACCAAAGTAAGAAAAACGACCGTTTCTTCTACATTGATAAAGTTTGATCATGAAGTTACTGGTCCCCTCCCCCATGTCAAACACTTGGATTCAGAGGGTGGGATTATTAAGGGGATAGGGTGACATTACTCTAACTCTCATTTTAATACACCAATAGTAACATGATATTCTCTTACCTCATTTAAATAATGAATGTCTTGTAATCAACATCAAAGAAGGCATGTTTGCGTAGGGGCGTGGTTTATAGAGCTACACTACTGGTGCCACAATTTGACTGTAGGGTGCCAGCAAATATAATTAAAAGTTTACACTATTCATCTGTGGGAAAGATGCTTGTATGTTTCCCCTTTCATCTGTGTCTGGTAGCTAGGTCTTCAGCCAGCATGGAACAAAAGGGGGGAAGGGTCGTTCAAAACTCTGTCATAGTTGTCATGTCAACACATCCGTCAGTGCTGCTATGAATCGCATCACAAGAGACATGCCAAACGGGAGATGTATAAAAATTTGACATCATTGATGCAATTTCAATGTTGTTTGAGTTGCTTTGTGTATCACCAAATTTGCTTGAGATGATTTTACTGCTCACTGCATACACATTTCTTGACATTGGTGTTTCAAAGAGCTGTCAGTCAAGGCGTTGTCATGAATATACACTCCCTGCCCACTCAGCCTGTCTTTTCAAACTTACTGTTAGTTAGCCATGAGAGAAAAATTCCTTTATCTCAAATTATGAGCATTTCTATCCCCAAAACATAGTGATATTTTAGTCACTCAAAAGGCTATTTTACATGGGAATCAGAATGACTGTTTGGGATCTTTAATGGTTTTCTATCAAACGTTAGGGAAACGTTATTTATAACACCGTAAAGGTTCCATTTAGAACATTATGAGCATGGTCCTTTGTAGAACCTTAAAAAATGGATCTGCATAGCACCAAAAATGGATATGCCATGGTTATAAGCCAAATAACCCTTATGTGGCACTATATAGAAGAAGAAGAATGTGTGTGTGTAGGCCCGTGCACTGTAGTAAGAGGTACCATGCAGAAGAGATAACTGTACTTCTAAGTGTCAAACTGGACTACATTTAGTAACTCACTTTGAAGAGACGGTGATCGACTCTAAAAAGGCGTTTGGTAGTGATTACTGGGCACAGTAGCTGTATGCTAATAAGTAACCGATTACCATATAATAGTCCGTTAGCACTAAGCCCAACGCAGCTAATAGAAATATAATTGAGGGGAGCAAATGTAGAAAATAGCATGTATTTACAAATGCAAAATCAAGACTCTGTTTCAAATTAGTAACATTCATGTCTCTGTCCTCCAATGAAACTAAACGTTCAAAGGAAACTTATCTTGATGATCGATATAAAATCCCTTACATGTAATTAAGACATTTCTCAGTTGTCTGAAGTAATAAAGTAGGCTTTTAAGGCCAGGCACCACACCCTAATAGGATATTTTTCCCCCTTAATAACTTTTTAAAAATCTTTCTATCTGAGAATTTTCCAAAGAAAATGTATCTAGAATAAAAAAAAATATAACATATGAACAATTCCCTCGGGGTAAGTCTGGAGCATATATCTAAGGATAAGCACACAAAAGTTGAATGCAGATGCCTCTGATGCTGAGAAAAACAAGAACACTGAATTTAGACTACCAAACGCCTATTAAGAATCGATCACCGTCTCTTCAAAGTGAGTTACTAAATATAGTCCAGCTTGTAACACTCTCTATGAAATGGCCTTTTAAATTATGTGTAATTTAATTTAGCGAGCTTTGAAATGATTGTATGTCCATTTTAAAGTGGTTAAAATGTATTCAAATGTTGATGACGGTAGTTTGATAAACGAAAGAAAATATAAATTATCATCAAGTTTTTTAACATTTTTATCTAAATTTTTTGGGAAATACTAATATTAATGGACCAAAATACCAACAAATCTCAAAATGTATAAGCAGATGCAAAAATGTAATTTCAGCATGTGCTGTGTGGCCTTAAGACACTCCAAATCAAATCAAATCAAATGTCATTGGTCACATACACATGGTTAGCAGATGTTAATGCGAGTGTAGCAAAATGTTTGTGCTTCTAGTTCCGACAGTGCAGTAATATCTAACAAGTAATCTAACAATTCCCCAACAACTACCTAATACACACAAATCTAAAGGGGTGAATGAGAAAATGTACATATAAATACATGAATGATCGATGGCCGGCCGGCATAGGCAAGGTGCAATAGATGGTATAAAATACAGTGTTTACATATAATATGAATAATGTAAGATATGTAAACATTGGCATTATTTAAAGTGGCATTGTTTAATTAAAGTGATCCAGTTATTAAAGTGGCCAGTGATTGGGTCTCAATGTAGGCAGCTGCCTTTCTGAGTTTGTGATTGCTGTTTAACAGTTTGATGGCCTTGAGATAGAAGCTGTTTTTCAGTCTCTCGGTCCCAGCTTTGAAGCACCTGTACTGACCTCGCCTTCTGGATGGTAGCGGTGTGAATAGGCAGTGGTTGGGTGGTTGTTGTCCTTGATGATCTTTTTGGCCTTCCTGTGACATCGGGGTCTGTAGGTGTCATGGAGGGCAGGCAGTTTGCCCCCTGTGATGCGTTGTGCATACTGCACCACTTTCTGGAGAGCCTTGCGGTTGAGGGCGGTGCTGTTGCCGTACCAGGCTGTGATACAACCCGACAGGATGCTCTCGATTGTGCATCTGTAAAAGTTTGTCAGGGTTTTGGTTGACAAGCCAAATTTCTTCAGCCTCCTGAGGTTGAAGAGGCACTATTGTGCCTCCTTCACCACACTGTCTGTGTGGGTGGACCATTTCAGTTTGTCTGTGTATGCTGAGGAACTTAAAACTTTCCACCTTCTCCACTGCTGTCCCTTCGATGTGGATAGGGGGGATGCTCCCTCTGCTGTTTCCTGAAGTCCACAATCATCTCCTTTGTTTTGTTGACGTTGAGTGACAGGTTGTTTTCCTGACACCCCAATCTGAGTGGCCTCACCTCCTCCCTGTAAGCTGTCTCATCATTGTTGGTAATCAAGCCCACTACTGTTGTGTCATCTGCAAACTGATGATTGAGTTGGAGGCGTGCATGGCCACGCAGTCGTGGGTGAACAGGGAGTACATGAGGGGGCTGGGCACGCACCCTTGTGGGGCTCCAGTGTTGAGGGTCAGTGAAGTTGAGATGTTGTTTCCTTCCTTCACCACCTGGGGGCAGCCCATCAGAAAGTCCAGGACCCAATTGCACAGGACGGGGTTGAGACCCAGGGCCTCCAGCTTGATGATAAGCTTGGAGGGTACTATGGTGTTGAATGCTGAGCTGTAGTCAATGAACAGCATTCTTACATAGGTATTCCTTTTGTCCAGATGGGATATGGCAGTGTGCAGTGTGATAGCGATTGCATTGTCTGTGGACCTGTTGGGGCGGTATGCAAACGGAAGTGGGTCTAAGGTGGAGGTGATATGATCCTTGACTAGTCTCTCAAAGCACTTCATGATGACAGAAGTGATTGCTACGCGGCGGTAGTCATTTAGTTCAGTTATCCTTGCCTTGTTGGGTTCAGGAACAATGTTAACCATCTTGAAGCATGTGGGGACAACAGACTGGGACAGGGAGTAATTGAATATGTCTGTAAACACACCAGCCAATTGGTCTGCGCATGCTCTGAGGATGCGGCTAGGGATGCCGTCTGGGCCAGCAGCCTTGCGAGGGTTAACACGTTTAAATGTTTTACTCACGTCGACCACGGAGAAGGGTGGTGGGGGCGCAGTCCTTGTTAGCGGGCCGCAATGGTGGCACTGTATTATCCTCAAAGAGGGCAAAGAAGGTGTTAAGTTTGACTGGAAGCGTGACATGGCTGGTTTTCTTTTTGTAGTCTGTGATTTCCTGTAGACCCTGCCACATACGTCTCGTGTCTGAGCCATTGAATTACGACTCCACCTTGTCCCTGTACTGGCATTTCGCTTGTTTGATTGCCTTGCGGAGGGAATAACTACACTGTTAATATTCAGCCATATTCCCAGGGCTCTTTCCATGGTTAAATGCAGTGGTTCGCGCTTTTAGTTTGGCGCAAATGCCACCATTCATCCACAGTTTCTAGTCAGTGTAGGTTTAAATAGTCACAGTGGGTACAACATCTCCAATGCACTACCGACAACATACCCAGAGAGAGCCATGTTTCTGTGAAACAGATAATGTTACAATCTCTGATGTTTCTCTGGAAGGCAACCATTGCTTGAATTTCGTCTACCTTGTTGTCAAGAGACTGGACACTGGCGAGTAGTATACTCGGGAGCGGTGGGCACGTCTAAAGAGCCTGACCAGGAGGGTGCTCCATCTGTCCCTTCTGCAGCGCTGTTATTTTGGGTCAGCTACTGGGATTAGATCCATTGTCCTTGCTGGTTGTCCGAACAGAGGTTCCCCTTTGGGAAAGTTGTATTCCTGGTCGTAATGTTGACATTGCTCTTATATCCAATAGTTCTTCCTGGCTGTATGTTTATTTTACCTTTATTTAACTAGGCAAGTCAGTAATGAACAAATTCTTATTTACAATGACAGCCCAGGAGTGGGTTAACTGCCTTGTTCAGGGGCAGAACGACAGATTTGTACCTTTCAGCTCGGGGATTCGATCTAGCAACCTTTCAGTTACAGGCCCAATACTCTAATTACTAGGCTACCTGCCACCCTATGTAATAAGACTTAAGATTTCCTGGGGTAACAATGTAAGAAATAATACATTAAAAAACGAAATACTGCATAGTTTCCTAAGAACTCGAAGCGAGGTGACCATCTCTGTCGGCGCCATCTTGCTGTCTAGAGGTTAATCCAGGACCGGACTTACACATGTCACGGATTTAGGTGTCCCTAAACCAGGGCGGTTGTAGCTAAAGTGCGCTAATGTGACTAGAAGGACGTTGTATACAACAGCTATCTTTCTGGGACATAGACATGTCTTATATGGGCAGAAAGCTTAAATTCTTGTTAATCTAACTGTAGTGTCCAATTAACAGTAGCTATTACACTGAAAAAATACCATGCTATTGTTTGAGGAGAGTACACAACAACAACAAAAACTTTTATCATGGCAACTGGTTTGATACATTCAACTCTGAAGGTAAATAATGAACTTATATTCAGTAATCTTGCTCTGATTTGTCATCCTGAGGGTCCCAGAGGTAAATTGTAGCATAGTTTTGTTCGATAAAATCTATTTTTATGTTCAAATGTAGGAACTGGGGTCTACAGTTTGACCCCAATGCTGTCTCTGGCTCCACAACCACCCCACCATCTAGATATGTGAAAGTTAGTGTATAAGCTAATGATCCATCATTAGATCCATCATTGTTTTTACCATAGCATTTTTGTATATTCTCTATAGTTAAGTACTTGAAAATGTATCAATTGACCAATTCGGAACATTTGGGCAAACTCCAGGCAGACTTCATACAAAATATTGTGCAGTAATGTAATTCTTCACTTGATCAGTCTGAAACTTTGCACACAACCTGATGCCATCTGGTGGCCAAAATCTAAATTAGACCTAGACTCTTATCTGAAAGTATGGCCTTTCTGTTGCATTTCAAAGATGATGGAGAAAAAAAATCAAATGTGTTATATTCTCCTACAGTACATTAATTTCACATTTCCACAAACTTCAAAGTGTTTTCTTTCAAATGGGATCAAGAATATGCAAATCCTTGCTTCAGGTCCTGAGCTACAGGCTGTTAGATTTGGGTATGTCATTTTAGGCAAATGTAAAAAAAATAATAATAATAAAAATATAAAAAAAATAAAAGGGTACGATCCTTAAGATGTTCTTTGCCTTGTAGGCATAGGGGAACCCTTTTTGGTGCTATATAGAACCATTTAAGGTTGTATAAAGAACCATGCTAATAAGGTTCTAAATGGAACCTTTATAGTGGTATAAAGAGCCATTAAAAAAGTATATATATACTGCTGAAAAAAAAGGGAACACTTAAACAACACAATGTAACACAAAGTCAAGCACACTTCTGTGAAATCAAACTGTCCACTTAAGAAGCAACACTGATTGACAATACATTTCACATGCTGTTGTGCAAATGGAATAGACAACAGGTGGAAATTATAGGCAATTAGCAAGACACCCCCAATAAAGGAGTGGTTCTGCAGGTGGGGACCACAGACCACTTCTCAGTTCCTATGCTTCCTGGCTGATGTTTTGGTCACTTTTGAATGCTGGCGGTGCTTTCACTCTAGTGGTAGCATGAGACGGAGTCTACAACCCACCCAAGTGGCTCAGGTAGTGCAGCTCATCCAGGATGGCACATCAATGCGAGCTGTGGCAAGAAGGTTTGCTGTGTCTGTCAGCGTAGTGTCCAGAGCATGGAGGCACTACCAGGAGACAGGCCAGTACATCAGGAGATGTGGAGGAGGCCGTAGGAGGGCAACAACCCAGCAGCAGGACCGCTACCTCCGCCTTTGTGCAAGGAGGAGCACTGCCAGAGCCCTGCAAAATTACCTCCAGCAGGCCACAAATGTGCATGTGTCTGCTCAAACGGTCAGCAACAGACTCCATGAGAGTGGTATGAGGGCCCGACGTCCACAGGTGGGGGTTGTGCTTACAGCCCAACACCGTGCAGGACGTTTGGCATTTGCCAGAGAACACCAAGATTGGCAAATTCGCCACTGGCGCCCTGTGCTCTTCACAGATGAAAGCAGGTTCACACTGAGCACGTGACAGACGTGACAGTCTGGAGACACCGTGGAGAACGTTCTGCTGCCTGCAACATCCTCCAGAATGACCGGTTTGGCGGTGGGTCAGTCATGGTGTGGGGTGGCATTTCTTTGGGGGGCCGCACAGCCCTCCATGTGCTCGCCAGAGGTAGCCTGACTGCCATTAGGTACCGAGATGAGATCCTCAGACCCCTTGTGAGACCATATGCTGGTTGGCCCTGGGTTCCTCCTAATGCAAGACAATGCTAGACCTCATGTGGCTGGAGTGTGTCAGCAGTTCCTGCAAGAGGAAGGCATTGATGCTATGGACTGGCCCGCCCGTTCCCCAGACCTGAATCCAATTGAGCACATCTGGGACATCATGTCTCGCTCCATCCACCAACGCCACGTTGCACCACAGACTGTCCAGGAGTTGGCGGATGCTTTAGTCCAGGTCTGGGAGGAGATCCCTCAGGAGACCATCCGCCACCTCATCAGGAGCATGCCCAGGCGTTGTAGGGAGGTCATACAGGCACGTGGAGGCCACACACACTACTGAGCCTCATTTTGACTTGTTTTAAGGACATTACATCAAAGTTGGATCAGCCTGTAGTGTGGTTTTCCACTTTAATTTTGAGTGTGACTCCAAATCTAGACCTCCATGGGTTGATAAATTGGATTTCCATTGATTATTTTTGTGTGATTTTGTTGTCAGCACATTCAACTATGTAAAGAAAAAGTATTTAATAAGATTATTTCATTCATTCAGATCTAGGATGTGTTATTTTAGTGTTCCCTTTATTTTTTTTAGCAGTGTATATAGCACTAAAAAGGTAGTAACAACCTGTTTTGGTGCTGTATAGAACCCTTTTTAATGGTTCTTTCTAGAACCTTTTTGGAGAATGGTTCTATGAAGAACCTTTCTCAATTTTAAATGTTCTACAAAGAACCTTACCTATACAGGTTTATTTTTTCTGTTTAGCCATATTAAACATAGTCTTTATTATTGTGTTTATTGACAAGTTGAATCAGGTTTATCAGCTCAACACTGGCTGGGGGTTCCTAAGGTGAGAATTGAGGACCACTGACTTACTCAACAGTTCTCAATTGGCACATGGCCATACGTGAGTCTTTCACAAGACAACATCACTGGTCATAGTTATTTTATTTTTTTTACATGTAATGGTATAACTCAATAGATTAGATAAATTGAAATGAAACTCTCACTCAGAGTTGCACAAAAAGAGATGTGAGCAAACCACACTCCAAAATATTCTGAGCCAACACTTACATTTTAATTATCACTAAAAGAGGAAAGAACCCTTTTCTGAACTGCAAGAACCGTTGAAGGGCTCAAATGGTTCTTTGGGTTAGTACATTGAGCCATCACCCTTCCCAAAGAACCTTAAAGGAATGATTTTTTTGTGTGTGTGGTCGATTATGGATAAATACATTTCCAATCTTTCTATCTGTAAAATATTAAAGAAAGGTACGATTTTTGGGGGGGGGTTTGCAAATATGTCAGAAGAAAATGTCACCTAAAATAAAAATGTAACAACATATCAACAATTCCCTATGTATACATTTGGAGAATATGTTGTGAATGCCGATGCTTCTGAGGCCGAGAAAAGTTGGCTTTTAAATGATGTATGATTCAATGTAGTGAGCTTTGACATTATGGATTTATGTCCATTTAAATGCCGTTACAATTCATGACATTTTGATGTTGGTAGTATGATACATTTTTGACATTTACATTTTAACTTTTTGAAAATACTAAAATTAACCTACCAATATAAAAATCTTAAGAAATACATGCAACATTTACATTTTAGCCTGTGGTGCCTTGCCATAAACTTGAATCAGTTCCCTAGTTACCAAACATGTCTGACCACATAAATTAGTCCAAGACTGAATCCCAAATTACCCCCTTCCCCTTGGCCCTAAGCTCTCTATTTGCACGTTCATGCGTGCCTCCGCCATGTGCACAAGTGTCCCAAAGCTGAGGCAGTGAAAATTATGGAGGGTGTAGGCAGCGTTCCCCAAACTCTGTGCTAAGAACCCCAAGGGGTGCAAGTTTTGGTGATCAAATGATCAAAGCTTGATGATTAGTTGATTATTTGAATCAGCTGTGTAGTGCTAGGGCAAAAACCAAAATGTGCACCCCTTTGGGCCCCGATGACCGAGTTTGGGAAACACTGTTGTAGGGACAAATAGTCCAATACTCCGATGGCCACTTCGACCAAGTCAGCTACGCTGCCGGCTTCAGAGCGAAGTGGTATATCAAAACGCACCACGTTATTTTGGAGTTTGTACAGTTTCACACAAAAGAATGGAGAGGCGTGCCTAATTATGAGCTGCCTGTATTTGTTTGTCTGATTTCGAGACGTGACAAATTGTAACGCCCTGGCCATAGAGAGGGGTTTTTTGTTCTTTATTTTGGTTAGGCCAGGGTGTTACATTGGGTGGGCGTTCTATGTTCTTTCTCTAGGTTTTTTGTATTTCTTTGTTTTGGTCCGTGTGTGGCTCCCAATCAGGCACAGCTGTAGTTCGTTGTTGTTGATTGGGAGTCACACATAAGGAGCATGTTTCCCCTTTGGGTTTTGTGGGTAATTGTTTCTATTAGTGTTTGCACCTGACAGGACTGTTGGCTGTCAGTTTTCTTGTTTTTTGTATAGTGTTCACGTTGTTCTATTAAAACACTAATGATGAACACATCCTCCGCTGCGTATTGGTCCACCTTTTCTGACGATGACTTCTCTGTTTCATCTGACGACGAAGACAGCCATTACACAAATGTAACATTTGAAATACCTCCCAAATTAAATCTTTAACTTACTGAAGTTTATATCTTGTAAAACGACAGGGAATTTTCTCATTTGAATGTCATGCTCATTTTATTATTATTAAAACCTGTTGGGGATAGGGGGCAGTATTTGCACGGCCGGATAAAAAACGTACCCGATTTAATCTGGTTACTACTCCTGCCCAGTAACTAGAATATGCATATAATTAGTAGATTTGGATAGAAAACACTCTAAAGTTTCTAAAACTGTTTGAATGGTGTCTGTGAGTATAACAGAACTCATTTGGCAGTCAAAACCCTGAGACAAATCCTAACAGGAAGTGGAAATCTGATGTGTGGAATCACTTTCAAGCCTTTGCCATTGAAACACACAGGGACTTATTAATCATTTAGCACATCCTAAGGCTTCCACTAGATGTCAACAGTCTTTACAAAGTGGTTTGAGTCTTCTATGGTAGAAACTGAACGAAAGAGAGGCTTACGCTAACATGTATCGCCTAGCCTATTTTTCTGCGCATACCACGTCGTTTATTACAAAGTGTGATTTCCCAGTAAAGTTATTTTTAAATCTGGCAATGCGGTTGCATTCATGAGATGTTAATCTATAATTCTTTGAATGACAATATTACATTTTAACAATGTTTTCGAATAGTAATTTTGTAAATTGTAGCGCTGATTCACCGGAAGCATTTGAGGGAAAATATTTTCTGAACGTCACGCGCCGATGTAAAATGATGTTTTTATATATAAATATGAACTTTATCGAACAAAAAATGCATGTATTGTGTAACATGATGTCCTAGAAGTGTCATCTGATGAAGATTGTCAAAGGTTAGTGCTGCATTTAGCTGTGTTTTGGGTATTTGTGATGCATGCTAGTTGCTTTGAAAATGGCAGTGTGATTTTTTTTGGCAGGGTACTCTCCTAACATAATCTAATGTTTTGCTTTTGCTGTAAAGCCTTTTTGAAATCGGACAACGTGGTTCGATTCAGGAGAGGTGTATCTATAAAATGGTGTAAAATAATCATATGTTTGAGAAATTGAAGTTATAGCATTTATGAGGTATTTGTATTTCGCGCGACGCGATTCCACTGGCTGTTGACTAGGGTGGGACGCAAGCGTCCCACTGGCCCAGAGAGGTTAAAGGTGGAAATTCATGATGTATCCCGAAGTTGTTGGGGCCATACTCACAAACCTTTGCTTAGACATGAAGTTTATACCTGTGGTCTAAAATGGCTCGCTGCTAGATTTTCTCATAGGCCAACCTGGCACAATTAGCCACGATGCTGAGGACGACCAGCTGAGCTCGTCATTTATATGGTAACAGAATATGAATCAACCTATTAGAGACCTTACATGGTAGAGCCACTATCCACTCACATTTGTTAAACCGGTCAACTTGGCCACCAGAGGGAGATTTCTAAAACCCCAACTTCAAGGTGTATTTTGTTACCCATGCCTCAGTCTACTTGGATCCCCATTAGCCACTGCAAAAGCATCAGCTACTCTTCCTGGGGTCTAAAGTTTAGTGTGCCAATATACACTGAGTATAATAAACATTACGAACACCTTTCTAATATTAAGTTGCACCCTCCCCTTTTGCCCTCAGAACAGCCTAAATTCGTCGGGGCATGGACTCTACAGGGTATAGAAAGTGTTCCACAGGGATGCTTGCCCATGTTGACTTCCCACAGTTGTGTCAAATTGGCTGGATATCCTTTGGGTAACGGACCATTCCTGATACAAATGGAAAACTGTTGAGTGTGAGAAACCCAGCAGTGTTGCAGTTCTTGACACACTCAAAGCGGTGAACATGGCACATACTACCATATCCCGCTCAAAGGCACTCTTTTGTCTTGACCATTCACCCTCTGAATGGCACACATACACAATACATGTCTCAATTGTCTCAAGGCTTAAACATCCTTCTTTAACATGTCTCCTCCCCTTCATCTACACTGATTGAAGTGGATTTATCAAGTGACATCAATAAAAGATCATATATTTCACCTGGATTCACCTGCTCAGTCTATGTCATGGAAAGAGCAGGGGTTCTTAATGCTTGTATACTCAGTGTATATTGAATGATGCTTCCTTGACTAGGCTACTGACGTTACACAACATTAATTTCACACACACCCATATACCTTTACGGAAAAGTAGGAGGATTATATAAATTGTTTTAATTCATACATTGAAAAAAGATATAAACGCCACGTGTAACGTGTTGGTCACATGTTTCATCAGCTGAAATAAAAGTGTCCAGACATGTTCTACATGCATAAAAAGCTTATTTCTCACAAGTTTTGTGCACACATTCTTTACATCCCTGTTAGTGAGCATTGCTCCTATGCCAAGATTATCCATCTACCAAACAGGTGGGGCATATCAAGAAGCTGATTAAACAGCATGATCCTTACACAGGTGCACCTTGTGCTGGGGACAATAAAAGGCCACTCTAAAATGGGTAGTTTGGTCACACAATTCCACAGATGTCTCAAGTTTTGAGGGAGTGTGCAATTGGCAAGCCGACTGCAGGAATGTCCACCAGAGCTGTTAACAGAGAATTTAATGTTCATTTCTCTGCCCATAAGCCAACGTCATGTTAGGGAATTTGGCAGTACGTCCAACCGGCCTCAGAACCGCAGACCATGTGTATGGAGTCGTGTGGGCGAGCGATTTGCTGATGTCAACGTTGTGAACAGAGTGCCTATGGTGGCGGTGGGGTTATGGTATGGGCAGGCATAAGCTACAGACAATGAACACAATAGCATTTTATTGATGGCCATTTCAATGCACAGAGATACCGTGACGAAATCCTGAGGCCCATTGTCATGCCATTCATCTGCTGCCATCACCTCATATTTCAGCATAATAATGCACTGCCCCATGTCGCAAGGATCAGTATACAATTCCTGGAAGCTGAAAATGCCCCAGTTCTTCCATGGACTTCATACTCACCAGACATGTCACCCATTGAGCATATTTTGGATGCTCTGGATCGAAGTGTAAGACAGAGTGTTCCAGTTCCCGACAGCATCCATAAACTTCACACAGCCATTGAAGAGGAGTGGGACAACATTCCACATGCCTGAATCAACAGCCTGAACAACTCTATGCGAAGGAGATGTCACACTGTATGATGCAAATGGTGGTCACACAAGATACTGACTGGTTTTCTGATCCACGCCCCTACTTTAAAAAAAAGTTATCTGTCACCAACAGACAGATCTGTATTCTCATTCATGTGAAATCCATAGATTAGAGCCTAATGAATGTATTTAAATTGACTGATTTCCTTATGTGAACTGTAACTCAGTATAGTCTTTGAAATGGTTGCATGTTGCGTTCATATTTTTGTTCAGTATATATTGTAAAAGTCAAAGGCGAAGGCTCTCGTGGTGTTGTCAAATAGCGGTAATTAACCTGAAAATGATGTTGGCTTGATCAAATCAAATCTTTGTTTCATGTGCCAGATACAACAACCTTACTGTAGTAATTTGTACATGTAGGTAGTGGTAAAGTAATGTCATGACGTGGCCCTTTCTGTGTGTAGATCGTGTAGACCCTTCTCTCTCCTAAACCAGATTTATTACATCAGGTCATAAATACAGTGTAGAAACTGCCATGCAATGTGGAGGTAGAGCGCTTAGAGAGAACAAAGAAAGACTTGGCCAAACAATATTTCTACTTTGAGTGGTCCGTGGACACTTAAAGGACAGTCATGTTGAGTTTCATTTGGTGATCTCATGAAGGACAGGGAACACACATAACTGTACATCTGAATCTGTACATTTCTCAATTATAGGGTTTGCATCTAATTCTTGTATAAAATGAAAGAGTAAAGATGAAACTATTTGTGAAATGATGTAATGTGATGTTAACCTTTAAAATGAGAGAATTGTCTTCCATGTAAAGTTGAACTAGTCAGTGGCCAGCCATTACATCAGGTGTCATGGAACCGCCCTTTTCTCTGAAATGTATAAAACCACCCGTGAATAAATTTACATTTCAAGCCAAAGAGACCCACAGTAAGCCGGACGTCTCGAATGGTTAGGACCACGCAAACCATAAGACTAGAAAACCATCCCACGGGGAGCATTGGCTACATGGCTGGAAATGTCTCAACTCTGACGTTATTAATTACCTACAGCAGGAACAAATTCTAGACGACACAAATTAGTAGTCTGCAGCTAGAAATTCCGTATACCTAGAATGAGAATACCGACAACCGCCGAAGCATCTACTCTATGAGAACATTTCCGAATGGTACTCTGAAGTATCCATTCTAACCACCGACAACCACCTACGACCTTGATCTTCGGGGAAACGCAACCAGAGACTTTTCTGTCGACTTTCTCCAGCAGATGGACTGGCCACCACAGAGAGAGACAGCAAGAAATACACTCGTAAATATGTAAATTGCAATTTATTTTCAAATGAGCGGTCGTTCATGTAAAGTATTAGCAATTTCTATGAGTGCAGTAATCCTCTATGAGTTTCCGCTCTTGAACTGCCACGCCCCTTTTCTTTGTCTACCAAGCCGTCATATCGGTTTCGTCTGCTAGGGACTTTTTCTTTGTATCATGTAGCAACCCAATGTATGAACTAATTGTATGTTTTCATGTATTTCTGTGATTTGATTAGTTAGTTAGCCAATTTGTATATCGCTGATTCATCATTTATGCTAGGGTTCGTGCAGATAATCAAGAATTTTACGATGTTTGTAATGAGACTAACAAGGTAATAATAATACATTAATGAGAATGACTAATCGATCCGATATTAAAATATCTGAAGAGTTATATTCTGAAAATTATAGCTCTGTAAATCAACATTTTCCGTGGTGACCGAACTTCCTAGTTAATACATTTTACATGATTAGTTTAAAATGGTGTAAAATAGTCATATGTTTGAAAAATGGAAGTTTTCGGATTTTCGAGGACTTTGTATTTCGCGCCACGCCCATCATTGGATATTGGAGTAGGTGTTCCACTAGCGGAACGTCTAGATGTAAGAGGTTTTAACTTGGGTCAAACGTTTTGGGTAGCATTCCCCAAGCTTCCCACAATAAGTTGGGTGAATTTTGGCCCATTCCTCCTGACAGAGCTGGTGTAACTGAGTCAGGTTTGTAGGCCTCCTTGCTCGCACACACTTTTTCAGTTCTGCCCACAGATTTTTTATGTGATTGAGGTCAGGGCTTTGGGATGGCAACTCCAATACCTTGACTTTGTTGTCCTTAAGCCATTTTGCCACAACTTTGGAAGTATGCTTGGGGTCATTGTCCATTTGGAAGACCCATTTGCGACCAAGCTTTAACTTCCTGACTGATGTCTTGAGATGTTGCTTCAATATATCCACCAAATTTTCCTACTTCATGTTGACATCTATTCTGTGAAGTGCACCAGTCCCTCCTGCCGCAAAGCACCCCCACAACATGATGCTGCCACCCCTATGCTTCATGGTTGGGATGGTGTCTTCGGCTTGCAAGACTCCCCCTTTTTCCTCTAAACATAACGATGGTCATTATGGCCAACAGTTCATTTTTGTTTCATCAGACCAGAGGACGTTTCTCCAAAAAGTACGATCTTTGTCCCCATGTGCAGTTGCAAACTGTAGTCTGGCTTTTTATAGCAGTTTTGGAGTAGTGGCTTCCTTCTTGCTGAGCGGCCTTTCTGGTTATGTCGATATAGGACTCGTTCTACTGTGGATATAGATAATTTTATACCTGTTTCCTCCAGCATCTTCACAAGGTCCTTTGCTGTTGTTCTGGGATTGATTTGCACTTTTCGCACCAAAGTACATTCATCTCTAGGTGACAGAACGCCTCTCCTTCCTTAGCGGTATGATGGCTGGGTATTCACATAGAGTTTATACTTGCGAACTATTGTTTGTACAGATGAACGTGGTACCTTCAGGCGTTTGGAAATTGCTCCCAAGAATGAACCAGACTTGTGGAGGTCTACAATTTTCTTCTGAGGTCTGGCTAATTTCTTTTGATTTTCCCATGATGTCAAGCAAAGAGGCACTGAGTTTGAAGGTAGGCCTTGAAATACATCCACAGGTACACCTCCAATTAACTCAATTGATGTCAATTAGCCTATCAGAAGCTTCTAAAGCCATGACATTTTCTGGAATTTTCCAAGCTGTTTAAAGGCACAGTCTTAGTGTACGTAAACTTCTGATCCACTGGAATTGTGATAGAGTGAATTATAACTGAAATAATCTGTCTGTATACAATTGTTGGAAAAATGACTTGTGTCATGCACAAAGTAGATGTCCTAACCGACTTGCCAAAATGATAGTTTGTTAACAAGACATTTGTGGAGTGTTTGAAAAACGAGTTTTAAACCTGTTAGGGATAGGGGGCAGTATTTTCACGTTCGGATGAAAAGCGTGCCCAGAGAAAACTGCCTGCTACTCGGGCCCAGAGTCAAATATTTGCATATTATTAGTAGATTTGGATAGGAAACACTCTGAAGTTTCTAAAACTGTTTGAATGATGTCTGTGAGTATAAGAGAACTCATATGGCAGGCAGAAACCTGAGAAAAATCCAACCAGGAAGTGGGAAATCTGAGGGTTGTAGTTTTTCAATTGAATCCCTATCCAAACTACAGTGTCTGTGGGGTCATGTTGCACTTCCTAAGGCTTCCACTAGATGTCAACAGTCTTTAGAACCTTGTTTCATGCTTCTACTGTTACTGGGGAGAGAATAAAAGACCATTCAATCAGTGGACTGCCTGAGGACAAGGAGTTGTTTACTGCAAAAGGAGGTATTTGGACATAAATATGGAGTTTATCGAACAAAACAAACATTTCTTGTGGAAGTGTGAGTCCTGGGAGTGCATTCCGATGAAGATCAGCAAAGGTAAGTGAAGATTTATAATACTATTTCTGAGTTTAGTTGACTCCAGGACTTGGCGGGTAACTGTATAGCTTGCTTTGATGGCTGAGCTCTGTACTCAGAATATTGAACAATGTGCTTTCGCCGTAAAGCTATTTTGAAATCTGACACAGCGTTTGCATTAACCTGTTATGTACTTAGAATATTGCAAAATGTGCTTCATCCGAAAAGCTATTTTAAAATCGGACATATCGAGTGCATAGAGGAGTTCTGTATCTATAATTCTTAAAATAATTGTTATGCTTTTTGTGAACGTTTATCGTGAGTAATTTAGTAAATTCACCGGAAGTGTTCAGTGGGAATGCTAGTTCTGAACGTCACATGCTAATGTAAAAAGCTGGTTTTTGATATAAATATGAACTTGATTGAACAGACATGCATGTATTGTATAACATAATGTCCTAGGTGTGTCATCTGATGAAGATCATAAAAGGTTAGTGCTGCATTTAGCTGTGGTTTTGTTTTTTGTGACATTATATGCTAGCTTGAAAAATGGGTGTCTGATTATTTCTGGCTGGGTACTCTGCTGACATAATCTAATGTTTTGCTTTCGCTGTAAAGCCTTTTTGAAATCGGACAGTGTGGTTAGATAAAGGAGAGTCTTGTCTTTAAATAGCTGTAAAATAGTCATATGTTTGAAAAGTGGAAGTTTTCGGATTTTAGAGGAGTTTGTATTTCGCGCCCCGCCCATCATTGGATATTGGAGCAGACGTTCCGCTAGCGGAACATATAGATGTAAGAGGTTAAATAGCTGTAAAATAGTCATATGTTTGAGAAATTGAAGTAATAGCATTTCTAAGGTATTTGAAAATCGCGCCACAGGATTCAACTGGCTGTTACGTAGGTGGGACGATTTGGTGCCACCTGCCCTAGAGAGGTTAAGGAGAAGTGTATCTATAATTCTTTCACTTTAACTGTTGTAAAGTTTATCAACGTTTATGATGAGTATTTTTGTAAATTGATGTGCTCATTCACCGGAAGTTTTGGAGGCAATACATTTTCTGAACATCACGCGCCAATGTAAAATGTTTTTTTTTATATAAATATGAACTTTATCAAACAAAACATACATGTATTGTGTAACATTGAGTCCTGGGAGTTTCATCTGACGAAGATCGTCAAAGGTTAGTGATTAATTTTAGCTGTAATTCTGTTTTTTGTGATGCCTCTCCTTGCTTGGAAAATGGCTGTGTGGTTTTTCTTGTCAAGTTGATGTCCTAACATAATCTAATGTTATGCTTTCGCCGTAAAGCCTTTTTAAAATCAGACAATGTGGTTGGATTAACAAGAAGTTTATCTTTAAAATGGTGTAAAATAGTTGATTGTTTGAGAAAATTGAATTATGATATTTTTGTTGTTTTGTATTTAGCGCCCTGCTATTCCATTGGCTGTTGTCTAGGGGTCCCGCTAGCGGAACGTCTGTCCATAACAGGTTTTAATGACTCCAACATAAGTGTATGTAAACTTCTGATTTCAACTGTATGTATGTTTTACTCTCCACTTCTGGTCCTCAAGTGAAATAGGGCAAATGTGACAAAGTAGCTGATTAAAAAAATGCATATAAAACATTGTAGGCGTAGCCTACATTTATGGTTACATGTCCATGTAGCCTCATAATTTGCAATATGTGATTATTAGGCCCTAGCAGTATGTTTGTGAACAATGCTGAAGAAAGATGTAGATCCTTATTGAATTCATTATTAAAGGTCCAGTGCACTCAAAATATATATATTTTTCCTGTGTTTTGTATCATATTGGACAACAGCTGATAAAACTAACACTATAAACGTGTGACATGTGATCAGTGTTAATTCTTGATAGTTGCTGGTTTAAAATACAATCTACACAGGACCTTCTAATCAGCCTGTTTGCATGGGCGGGAGTTTCAGCTTGCCTGGTGACATGACGAAATGCTTCAGTCTGGTTTTAGACCCCATCATAGCACTGAGACTGCACTTGTGAAGGTGGTAAATGACCTTTTAATGGCGTCAGACCGAGGCTCTGCATCTGTCCTCGTGCTCCTAGACCTTAGTGCTGCTTTTGATACCATCGATCACCACATTCTTTTGGAGAGATTGGAAACCCAAATTGGTCTACACGGACAAGTTCTGGCCTGATTTAGATCTTATCTGTCGGAAAGATATCAGTTTGTCTCTGTGAATGGTTTGACCACTGATAAATCAACTGTACATTTCGGTGTTCCTCAAGGTTCCGTTTTAGGACCACTATTGTTTTCACTATATATTTTACCTCTTGAGGATGTCATTCGAAAACATAATGTTAACTTTCACTGCTATGCGGATGACACACAGCTGTACATTTCAATGAAACATGGTGAAGCCCCAAAATTGCCCTCGCTAGAAGCCTGTGTTTCAGACATAAGGAAGTGGATGGCTGCAAACTTTCTACTTTTAAACTCGGACAAAACAGAGATGCTTGTTCTAGGTCCCAAGAAACAAAGAGATCTTCTGTTGAATCTGACAATTAATCTTGATGGTTGTACAGACATCTCAAATAAAACTGTGAAGGACCTCGGCGTTACTCTGGACCCTGATCTCTCTTTTGACGAACATATCAAGACTGTTTCAAGGACAGCTTTTTTCCATCTACGTAACATTGCAAAAATCAGAAACTTTCTGTCCAAAAATGTGGCAGAAAAATTCATCCATGCTTTTGTTACTTCTAGGTTAGACTACTGCAATTCTCTACTTTCTGGCTACCCGGATAAAGCACTAAATAAACCTCAGTTAGTGCTAAATACGGCTGCTAGAATCCTGACTAGAACCAAAAAAATGTATCATATTACTCCAGTGCTATCCTCCCTACACTCGCTTCCTTTTAAGGCAAGGGCTGATTTCAAGGTTTTACTGCTAACCTACAAAGCATTACATGGGCTTGCGCCTACCTATCTTTCCGATTTGGTCCTGCCGTACATACCTACACATACGCTACGGTCGCAAGACGCAGGCCTCCAAATTGTCCCTAGAATTTCTAAGCAAACCGCTGGAGGCAGGGCTTTCTCCTATAGAGCTCCATTTTTATGGAATGGTCTGCCTACCCATGTGAGAGACGCAGACTCGGTCTCAACCTTTAAGTCTTTACTGAAGACTCATCTCTTCAGTAGGTCATATGATTGAGTGTAGTCTGGCCCAGGAGTGTGAAGGTGAACGGAAAGGCTCTGGAGCAACGAACCGCCCTTGCTGTCTCTGCCTGGCCGGTTCCCCTCTCTCCACTGGGATTCTCTGCCTCTAACCCTATTACAGGGGCTGAGTCACTGGCTTACTGGTGCTCTTCCATGCCGTCCCTAGGAGGGGTGCGTCACTTGAGTGGGTTGAGTCACTGACGTGGCCTTCTTGTCTGGGTTGGCGCCCCGCCTTGGGTTGTGCCATGGCAGAGATCTTTCTGGGCTATACTCGGCCTTGTCTCAGGATGGTAAGTTGGTGGTTGAAGAAATATCTCTTGTGGTGTGAGGGCTGTGCTTTGGCAAAGTGGGTGGGGTTATATCCTGCCTGTTTGGCCCTGTCTGGGGGTATCATCGGATGGGGCCACAGTGTCTCCTAACCCCTCCGGTCTCAGCCTCCAGTATTTATGCTGCAGGAGCGGTAGAGATACTCTCAATGATCGGCTATGAAAAGCCAACTGACATTTACTCCTGAGGTGCTGACTTGTTGCACCCTCAACAACTACTGTGATTATTATTTGACCATGCTGGTCATTTATGAACATTTGAACATCTTGGCCATGTTCTGTTATAATCTCCACCCGGCACAGCCAGAAGAGGACTGGCCGCCCCTCATGGCCTTTCTAGGGAGTTTTTCCTAGCCACCGTGATTCTACACCTGCATTGCTTGCTGTTTGGGGTTTCTGTACAGCACTTTGATATATCAGCTGATGTAAGAAGGGCTATATAAATACATTTGATTTGATCTCAGCTGTCTGAACCGGTCAAACCATATAGGATAAACAACGACCGATATACCGGATAATCGTTAATTGTTAATGTTATGAAGGATCATCCGTTATCGAGCTTGTCTAGGTTTTGTTAACCAGAGCCAATGGACCAGTCTGACTGCAGTGAATGACTTAACGTTAGCATATTAGCTAGCTAGAGTAGCTGTAGCTAGTCAGTTACAAATTGACAAACTTAACAAATGTGGAAAATACAACTTTTTAACGAAATGAAACGATTCACGTAGAACATTTCTCATGGTTTTTGATAGAAATCTGAATCGTATTAAGGTAGGGTCGGTCGGCTAGCTCCAGCTAGCTAGTATTCAGCCTGTTTGTTATTGTTTATGTTTATCTAACGTAGCTAGATAAACTAAACCACTGAGGACTAACTAACTAGCTAACTAACTAGCCAGTATTCAGCCTGTTTGTTATTGTTTATGTTTATCTAACGTAGCTAGATAAACTAAACCACTGAGGACTAACTAACTAGCTAACTAACTAGCCAGTATTCAGCCTGTTTGTTATTGTTTATGTTTATCTAACGTAGCTAAATAAACTAAACCACTGAGGACTAACTAACTAGCTAACTATTCTCCCAACATGTCATCGTGGTTGGGTGGACTGGGCTCCGGCTTGGGCCAGTTCGGGGGAAACCTGTCCTCATTCACCGGACAAATATCCACCTTCACCAAAGATATGTTGCTGGAACAAGTTGAAGGTGAGGAAACATATTATGTCAGAAGACAACATTAGCCAGTTAACATTACCCCCCCCCTAACAACAGCTCAGTTGGTAGAGCATGGTGTTTGCAATGCCAGGGTTGTGGGGTCGCTTCCCACAGGGGACCAGTACGGAGAAAAATGTATTAAAATGTATTAAAATGTATGCATTCACTACTGTAAGTCGCTCTGGATATGAGCGTCTGCTAATTGACAAAAATGTAAAATGTCAAAATGTGATTTGACCAAACTCTAAATTAGTTAATAAACCAATAACAAAGAGAGTTCCAAACCTCTCTGCTAATAACAGGCAGTTTTATGTTTTCTCCCCCCTCAGACAACTCCCAGCTAGTGTTTGTAGACCATAGGTATAAATAAACCTTGAGTCTAAGCAAAAGTTTGCGAGTATGGTCCTCTCGCTAATCTCTGTAAGTCATCCTCTCAGTTTCGTCAGCAACATGTAACCACGGAGAACTGAACCAAGCGAATTGGTAGGGGCGCACACCCACCTCCTATTTCACTCAAACCAAGTGCTAGGGAGTGACCAGAGTGGAGCCACAGCCTATACACATAAAAAAAACATGGGACCTTGTGGGTTACAAAGTGTACTTCTAAGTGCCCTTCTAGGTGTCCTTAGAAGTCATAAGTGGTCACAGTAGCTCTATTGTCAAAAGGTGTATTGGAGGCGAAGTCAGGTGCAGGAGAGCAGAGTATAATGAACAGGCGCACTTTTAGTTAGTTGTAGTGCTCTAGTTCCAAAACGAGAGCTCTACATAAATCAAACGCGCAAAAAAAAACAGAACATAAAAGTAAAGTGCGTAAACTAACACCGCAACAACATGAAACAATTACACACAAAACATGATGGGAAACACAGGGTTAAATACAAGTAGCTTAATTGGGGAAATGAAAACCAGGTGTGTATGGAAACAAGACAAGACAAATGGATGTATGAAAAATGGAGCGGCGATGGCTAGAAAGCCTGTGACGTCGATCGCCGAACGCCACCCGAACAAGGAGAGGAGCAGACTTCGGCGGAAGTCGTGACATCTATGGTAAGTGTGTAACCGATTAACATTAAGCCCTTTGTCTTCAAACCCACAGCTACTAATTGGTTATCTAGAACTGTGAATCTTGAAATTAGTCAATAGACTGATGGATACAGTATATAGGCCAACTGGGTATGTAGTGAACTGGACCAGTCTCCATAATTGTTTTGTGGGTATACTTGCCCAATGTAGCTCTATGTAGGATATGTAACCCTTTGTAGAAGATGATCAACCAGAACCCAGAGGTAGTATATATAAATGCCGTTGGCATAAGGTCAACAGCCTGTTATTCTGTTTTGATATGAAAGCGTGGATTCGAGAACTGCCTGCCAACCTCCCTCTCCTATTAAAAATATATCAGTTGATGGTGATGAGCAGCTAACATTTTTAGGTCAACACAGCGAACACTCTGTTATTAATTAGACTAGCTACATGTCTGTCTGTCTGCCTGCCACACCATCGGCTCAAGACGGCTGTTTGAAAACAAAGTATCTTTCCTCTCCTGTTTCTCTCTCTCCTGATGATGAAGTCTACCTTTTAGCTGACAGGCTGCTTTGATGCAGCCATCACTTCTTTTCAGAGAGCACTTCTTCTGAACGGAATGCTCCCCTCTCTCTCTCTCTCTCTCTCGCCTTCCTCTAGCTTCTCTCTCCCCCTCTTTCTCTTTCTCTTTCTCTTCCTCTCACCTCTCTCTCTCCCCTCTCTCTCAGTGTCTGCTGATGTCTGGAGAGCGAAGGCCCTGATCAACATGAAAAATAAAATCCTGCCTTTAAGAAAGCGAAGCCATCCCTGCCATATGTTGTGATTGAAAATGCCATAACACAAACTCTCCTCAAATGTCAAAAAAAGAATATCGTTTTTTTTATTTTTTTTATCACGACAGTGGTATGGAAATGTTATGAAAAGTGTCAGTTCTTTACAAGTAGATGGGCGCAATGGAGGGGTGTGTGTGTGTGTGTGTGTGTGTGTGTGTGCGTGTGTGCACACGTTTATGAGTGTATATGTGTGCGTGTGCACACGTTTATGAGTGTATATGTGTGTGTCCAGTGGGACCTGGGCACTCTAAACACACCACCTCCACCTCATTGATTAAGACCCTGTTGCCATGAAAAATAATGGCCATCGTGTCAACAAAGGGCCTAATGCCGGTGCAGGTGGGGACTGGGGAGACAGGTCCTACAAAGGGAGAGAGGGGAAATGGTTCTCTGTTGGGTCCTGTTGTTTAGCGAGGCCCATTGCTTTAGAGATGTCACGTTAGTGATTGTAAAGTGGCCACGGGAGGGAGGTCACCCAGCCTCCAGCATTAATAGGCTACTAAGACCCAATTAAAAGCCTGGTGACCCAGAGGGGGCCGGTCGTAGCTCTCGCTTTACCCTCCCTCCCTAGTGCCTGCTTGGGGCTTCATTAAAGCGAAGATGCAGGGGATTGATCTCCAAGGACACCTTGGACACAGAAAAACAGCCCTTATGTCATGTATGCACACACATAAACACACAAACGTGAGTGTGTGTGCGTGTGCGTGTTTAGTATGGCCAACATGATTGCATCAGCAGCACTGTGAGTGGAAAAAGAGCAGTGGGGCCATTCTGCCAACCTCACCTGCAAGCACAGACATGAACCCACTAATCATACAAACACACGGAAGAGAATGATGCAACAAAACTAGACTTCATTGAATAAAATATTTATGGAGAACGTATATTCTCTATTCAGATGGATATTGCGTTACATTTACGAAGACTGTGCAAGGCAATTTGCATGATCATGATGATGAGGTCAGTGACCCTTGCTTCTTGAAAGTTCAATATCTTTAAAACTTGACTGCTGACATGCAACACATTTTGGGACTTTCCCTTTAAGTGCTCCCTAATAGTACCATTAGTGACACATGTTGGAAGAAAAAAGAAAACCCCTCTTAAGGGGCCAAATTACAGTTTAAAAGTCACAAAACACTGTTGATGCTAAACAACTGTGTTGAGTCCCGAGCCAAGATCCCGACTCCACAAGCAAAGATAGAGGTTTATGGGAGGCCCATCCCACTTGCCAAGACCAACCACTTCCAGCTCTGTCACAAAAAAGAGAGCGGGAGAGAAGAAAGAGAGAGGCAGAGACAGAGAGAGACAGACAGAGAGAGAGAGACAGAGAGAGACAGGAGAGAGAGAGAGAGAGAGAGAGACAGGAGAGAGAGTGAGAGAGAGAGAGAGAGTCAGGAGAGAGAGAGAGAGACAGGAGAGAGAGACAGGAGAGAGAGAGAGAGAGAGAGAGAGAGAGAGAGAGAGAGAGAGAGAGAGAGAGAGAGAGAGAGAGAGAGATGGTGACTGGCACATTTGTCCCTGTTTCTCCCTTAGCACGAACTAAACAAAGCTTAATGAAGAGGGCCTGAAGACATGCCTGGAGGTAGAATAGCACTAGGCTAGCACAGAAGTGCGCTGCTCTCGCTGGTAATTTATAAATGTGTCCCAAATGGCACTCTATTTCCTATGTAGTGCACTACCTTTGACAAGAGCACTATGGGCTCTGGTCAAAAGCAGTGCACTATATAGGGAATAGGGTGCCATTTGGGATACAAGCTAAATATTTGACCAGGGCTGAGGGACACTAGCCAGTCACTAGCTGCTAGCTGGGCAATAGCTAGGTTCTGGTAATGTTATTTTTTTAATGTATTTTTTTAACCTTTATTTAACTAGGCAAGTCAGTTAAGATCAAATTCTTATTTACAATGACGGCCTACCGGGGAACAGTGGGTTAACTGCCTTGTTCAGGTGCATAACGACAGATTTTTACCTTGTCAGCTCGGGGATTGAATCCAGCAACCTTTCGGATACTGGCCCAACGCTCTAACCACTAGGCTACCTGCCGCCCAAAATGTGCTTTTAATTGGGGCCCAGGCTCCACTAGTGGGCCAGGTTTGCCACCACATGTTCAGGGTTATGTGTGGACCTCTCAGTGACTACTAAATGGGATTGATGGTCCTGCGTGACGCTGAAATATGTCCCCCTGATAGCTAAAAGGGATGAGTTAGAGGCAGCTGCACAGATGAGGCAGCTGCACAGATGTGGCCTCTGTCTCTCCCGGTGCCTGTCCCGGTTTGTTGTCTTATTTAGGTGTGATCCCCTCTGTCTCTGGCTGACAAAGGTTCGGCCATCCAATAAATATCTGGAAGTACTTGTGCAACTTTATTTATAGAGTTTATCATCTGTTAGTGTGCTTGTAATCATTTTTAGTTCCTATTCTTTGTGTAGCAAAGAGATGCCTAGAATCGCAGAGGGATCATTAACACACCACAAGCTGGGATGAATTCTGCATGTGTGGAATGGGATTAAAGGGCGACAGGTTTTGTATGTGTGTGCCTGTGTGCTTGCGCAAGTGTTTGTGTGTGTGTGTGTTTGTTGAAGTATGTGCGTGTACAGATGTAGGATCTTAATTTGATCCCACTTTTGATGCTGAGAATTGTCCTTCATAGCAGGAAATGCAATTTAGTAGTGCATTCAAGGTTTAAAAAGTCTTCTAAAGTTTGTCATTTCCACTTTAAAACGTCAGACTTGATTTGCCCTAACGAAAAGTGCATCAACCCCTACAAAAAAAGTTCAATTAATTATGATCCACATAATAATTCACATTTGCTGTTGCTGCAGGATTATTTTCCTGATGTAGTAAACTGGCTCGAACTTAGATCCTTCATCTGTATGAATGTGTTTGTGTATGTGCATGTGTGTGTGCGTGTGCGTGCGCTTCTGTGTGTGTGTGAGGGGTGTCAGGGCAGGGGGCTCTATAGCGCCCGTGGAGAGTGCTCCCTCCAGGGCAGTCTGCAGGCGAGCTTCAGGACAACAGCAACAAGCTATCACTGCCCCGCCGAGACACAGGCAGCCACCACTACGCTAAGAGGACTGCTGATGTTAAATTTATAGCCCTCCATTAAAAGTTAAACCTCTGTCTGATAACCAGACACAATTAAGAGGATGTTCACGTCCCTATATACTTTGACAGTCTTCTCTTAAATCTCTATATCTCTGGAACCATATGGGATGGCCACAGGAAGCCAGTAAGTGTAGCCTAGTCAAGGAGAAGACATTCTAACACAAGTAGAAGGAGAACAATGATAGGACAACATCTGTCTAGAGAGGAGTTAACTTCCCCTCTCTGTTCTATCTCTGTTCACTATCCTGAGTATATCAACATGGGATGGACAGAGACCACTAAGAGTAGTCAAGGAGAAGGAATGCAAACACAAGTACAGGGGGCACAATATCAAGAGGAGAGAGGACAAGAGAGGAGAATATCTATCCATTCCATTGCTCTCCTTCTATCTATTTCAATTAGCATCTCTTATATATTTCCCCATGTGGGATGAATGAAGAAGAAGCTATGCAGCAGGAGTAGTTAGGAGGACGAAACACAAACGCAGAGGGAACCCGAAGTAACATTAGAGCTGGAGCTGTCTAGGCTAATGCCTTTTAAAAACAGTAGGATGTCACTAATGACATTAGCCACACAACAACAAATGCATGGTGTACACACACGGCCATCAGTCCCACTGAGGCTGCCCGTCTGAGGAAATAGTATGTGAATGTTGGGGTGGGCAGGGGTGGGTAGGGCGGCTTGATTAGACATCACTTTATCCTGTGTGGCAGCAACATTAAAAAATCAACTTCATTACAAGGCTTGTCGCCTGTTTAGTAGCGGTGTCTGTGTCAGACTGTCGCTAAAATGGAAAGACGCGAGTCACAAATAATCATGAACAAAGCCTTGTGGATGATGAATTTATAAGTAAACTACCACACATACAGATGTAGGATCATCATTTGAGCCAGTTTGCGACAGCAGGAAAATAATCCTGCAGCAACAGAACATGTGAATTATAATTAATGGACAATTTTTGTAGGGGTGATACATTTTTGTTAGGTTAAATCAAGCCTGACATTTTAAAGTGGAAATTAAAAAGCTTTTTAAAACCTTGAATGCACTACAAGTTTGCCTTTCCTGAAAATTCTCAGCAACAAAAGAGTCATCAAATTCAGATCCTACATCTGTACATGTGCATACACACACACACACACACACACACACACACACACACACACACACACACACACACACACACACACACACACACACACACACACACACACACACACACACACTCCTCTAAAGAGGACAGACAGACACAAGGCTGCAGTTCCATCCGCAGAGGGCAAATACAACACACGTTTACCATCAGAGCATTCACACACACTACGCATTCGTGAGGAATAGCATATCATTTAAAATTCATATTATGAATTTGTAATATTTTTTAGGCCTGAACTGAGGAAGAGGAATACATACCCTCTGTGTGTAATTAACATTTCTCTCTTTTCTCTCTTCCTCTCTCCACTGGTTCGCTCCGGCTGTGCCACTAGGTCATACTGTTTATGTGCGTGTGTGCAGTGTGTGTGTCCATGTACAGTATGTATGTCAGTGTTTGTACTATATGTTTATACCCGAAATATGTTTGTGTGTGGGTGTGTATGTGTGTATGTGTGTGTGTGTGTGTTCTAGATGTGTGTATGCCTGTGTCCCTTCTTCCCCCCCAGGATGTCCCTTCACCATCCTCTTAATGAAGTCCCAGGGAAAGAAGGGAGGAGAGGAAGAGAAGCGGAGGAGAGGAGGAAGCCTGGTTGTTTTTCTCCTGGTCCTCTTTTGGGCCAGAGCCTTAATTGGGGGCCTGAGTATCCAATTAACGTTGAGGCAGAGCCCAGGCACATGTGGCTAGCATATTGTGGCTAAACTAATACTGCTTGGAAGTCCACTGTCCAGGGGGTTGGTTGGTTGGTCTGAGACAGAGGTCCCAAATGGCAACCTATTTCCAACATAATGCACCACTTTTGACAAGAAGCGCATAGGCCCTGGGTCAAAAGTAGTGCACTATGTAGGGAATATGTGCCATTTGGGACATAGCCATAGACCCTCCAGAGAGGCTCTCAGAGGGTCCATCGTTTAGCCAGAGAGGCCAGGGGACGCTCATTAATGTGAGACACTGATCATTTCAGAGCTTCTCTGCTCGCTGTCCACTATTCCCTTTCCCCCTGACCATTCATTCACACCAGAGGGAGAACAACACAGGATTGTTTATCAAAAAAGTGGGAGGTGTTCCTATCCGCAGTTAAACAGAGCCTGATGTCCTTTTCGTGGACTTGCATGTAGGTCAGAGACTAGCATGCTGATGTGTGTGTAGGACGAGGACTGGGAGGACAGGCGAGGAGGGAAGAGGGGGGCGAGAATCGCAGTGTAATGCCAGGGGGACAGAGGAGTCCCTCAATCCCTACTTCATTAAAACCACATTTAAAAGTGAGGTCATTTATCTCTTTCCCTCCGAAGCCATAAACACAAATATTGTAGGTTCACCCCCCCTTATTTATATATCATTCTTTCTCTCCCCTCGAAACTACAGAGTAAAACATTGCAGATAAAAGGTGGGCACTGACGATATGCTGTTTTAAATGTGAATGTAAGGGAAGCGTAAGTTTAGAGATAGGTTTGACTGAAGGGGATGCAGCTTGGATTGCAGAGGCTGGTGCATATTGGTGTGTGTTTTTTTTCAAGAGATAGCTGGAAAGAGAGAGAGAGAGATACAGCGGGAGAGAGACAGCAAGAGAGAGAGAAAGCAAGATATATATATATATATATATATACACACACACACATACAGGGGGAAAAAAGTATTTGATCACCTGCTGATTTTGTACGTTTGCCCACTTACAAAGAAATGATCAGTCTGTAGTTTTAATAGTAGGTTTATTTGAACAGTGAGAGACAGAATAACAACAACAAAAAATCCAGAAAAACGCATGTCAAAAATGTTATAAAATGATTTGCATTTTAATGAGGGAAATAAGTATTTGACCCCTCTGCAAAACATGACTTAGTACTTGGTGGCAAAACCCTTGTTGGCAATCACAGAGGTCAGGCGTTTCTTGTAGTTGGCCACCAGGTTTGCACACATCTCAGGAGGGATTTTGTCCCACTCCTCTTTGCAGATCTTCTCCAAGTCATTAAGGTTTCGAGGCTGACGTTTGGCAACTCGAACCTTCAGCTCCCTCCACAGATTTTCTATGGGATTAAGGTCTGGAGACTGGCTAGGCCACTCCAGGACCTTAATGTGCTTCTTCTTGAGCCACTCCTTTGTTGCCTTGGCCGTGTGTTTTGGGTCATTGTCATGCTGGAATACCCATCCACGACCCATTTTCAATGCCCTGGCTGAGGGAAGGATGTTCTCACCCAAGATTTTATGGCACATGGCCCCGTCCATCGTCCCTTTGATGTGGTGAAGTTGTCCTGTCCCCTTAGCAGAAAAACACCCCCAAAGCATAATGTTTCCACCTCCATGTTTGACGGTGGAGATGGTGTTCTTGGGGTCATAGGCAGCATTCCTCCTCCTCCAAACACGGTGAGTTGAGTTGATGCCAAAGAGCTCCATTTTGGTCTCATCTGACCACAACACTTTCACCAGTTGTCCTCTGAGTCATTCAGATGTTCATTGGCAAACTTCAGACAGGCATGTATATGTATTCTTGAGCAGGGGGACCTGTCCTTCACGGCGTAGTGTGTTACCAATTGTTTCCTTGGTGACTATGGTCCCAGCTGCCTTGAGATCATTGACAAGATCCTCCCGTATAGTTCTGGGCTGATTCCTCACCATTCTCATGATCAGTGCAACTCCACGAGGTGAGATCTTGCATGGAGCCCCAGGCCGAGGGAGATTGACAGCTCTTTTGTGTTTCTTCCATTTGCGAATAATCGCACCAACTGTTGTCACCTTCTCACCAAGCTGCTTGGCGATGGTCTTGTAGCCCATTCCAGCCTTGTGTAGGTCTACAATCTTGTCCCTGACATCCTTGGAGAGCTCTTTGGTCTTGGCCATGGTGGAGAGTTTGGAATCTGATTGATTGATTGCTTCTGTGGACAGGTGTCTTTTATACAGGTAACAAACTGAGATTAGGAGCACTCCCTTTAAGAGTGTGCTCCTAATCTCAGCTCGTTACCTGTATAAAAGACACCTGGGAGACAGAAATCTTTCTGATTGAGAGGGGGTCAAATACTTATTTCCCTCATTAAAATGCAAATCAATTTGTAACATTTTTGACATGCGTTTTTCTGGATATTTTTGTTGTTATTCTGTCTCTAACTGTTCAAATAAACCTACCATTAAAATTATAGACGGATCCTTTCTTTGTCAGTGGGCAAACGTACAAAATCAGCAGGAGATCAAATACTTTTCCCCCCCGCTGTATATATATATATATATATATATATATATCTCTTGCTTTATATATATATATATATATATAAGATAAAGCAAGATATATATATACACTGCTCAAAAAAATAAAGGGAACACTTAAACAACACATCCTAGATCTGAATGAAAGAAATAATCTTATTAAATACTTTTTCTTTACATAGTTGAATGTGCTGACAACAAAATCACACAAAAATAATCAATGGAAATCCAATTTATCAACCGATGGAGGTCTGGATTTGGAGTCACACTCAAAATTAAAGTGGAAAACCACACTACAGGCTGATCCAACTTTGATGTAATGTCCTTAAAACAAGTCAAAATGAGGCTCAGTAGTGTGTGTGGCCTCCACGTGCCTGTATGACCTCCCTACAATGCCTGGGCATGCTCCTGATGAGGTGGCGGATGGTCTCCTGAGGGATCTCCTCCCAGACCTGGACTAAAGCATCTGCCAACTCCTGGACAGTCTGTGGTGCAACGTGGCATTGGTGGATGGAGCGAGACATGATGTCCCAGATGTGCTCAATTGGATTCAGGTCTGGGGAACGGGCGGGCCAGTCCATAGCATCAA